>NW_026929226.1:0-37755 GCF_032062105.1 Saccostrea cuccullata | reverse complement strand
TAAAATTCCCAAAACAATCGCTCTACAAAAAATATACCCACTATACATTATAAGAAGGAAAGGTATCCCACTCCGGTTTGTTTAGTTGTACCCCCAATGGTTTAAGGTTTAAAAAACATGTATTTATTTTATTTTAACCTAAAATGTGATTCACATCGTCTCTGCATATATTTCTGTCTTAGTTCTTTCTATTGGTAATCTGCATATCGAAAGAATCCCACAATATCTGATTATCTCCTTAAACAGTTTTCCAGTCAGAACGTTGAAATTTCCCATTAATGCATAAGAATGTTTTAATTTTTAAAACTAAAAAAATTTTTGATGACGAAAAATTCTTCGGGTTTTATCATATATTCTCTATGCACTTCCGTTGCTTTTACTTAGGGAAATTTGAAACCGGAGTGGCATACCTTTCCCCTTAGAATTTACAGTAGGGTTTTTTTTTTTTGTGGAGCGATTGTTTTGGAGTTTTGACGATTTTTTCATATTGTACACATGATGAATAAGTGTAATAAATATAATTTAAAAAAAAAAAGTTCAAAACCCCCGGGGTTGAAAATGGGGGGGGGGGGGGGGGTCCTGTCCAAAAAGTCCTGTGGTCAAGGGAACGTCGTTAACCCCCGGATGTCTAAAGAGACAGATAGTTAGAAGAAAGAGATACAAACAAAGGGATAAATAAAATGATATTCAAGTCCTTTTAAAAGAACAATTTTTTTTTACTAAAAATACAGAACCAAACAAGCAATTAAATTCCTTTTAATTTGATACAATGATTTTAATACTCATCAACTCATCATAAAATAAAATATATTAAAGTATTCCAAACTTTGTATTTTAGATTTGATACAGCTTAACACATGTCACTGTTAACGTTTCAATATAGTATGAGAAATAAATTCATAATTTTCACTTCATTTGTATTTTTAATCTGCTTCGCTTCTCCAAATTTCGATAAAAGAATTACAATTTATTTTTAAGTATATTAAACACAAAGAATACAAATGAATGCAATATATTGTATAATATAATTATTATTTTGAGAAAAGGTTCATTCATCTTTTATTTGTTATCAGTTTTACTTAAATACATTACTGTGGAATGATTATTTAAGAATCATTTTTGAAAACTAGTACATGTATATAATTATCAAATTATGAAAAATATGTCGAATGAAGTAGATGAAGCTGATGTTTTTAAAATTCTAAATGATGCATACTTCATTTTGTAGTATATTTGCCTGTCTGTCTGTCCGTCTGTCTGTAAACAATTTTTTCAAAATGCTACTCCTCCTGCAGTTTTGGTCTGATTTCAATATAACTTGGCACACAGAAGACTACTATTGATACTTAAGTTTTGCATCGGTTTTTGATTTGTGCCTTAGTTACTAAAGATAAAATAATATAATAAAATGCTACTTATCCAACATTTTTTGTCTGATTTCAAAATAACTTAGCTCACATGTAAACTACACTTAAAATAACAGTTTTGATCATTTACAAAAATAACACTATTTACGGATTTTTGGCTCAAATCTGTACTTGGATTTGAAGCATTTAAAAGCAAACATAGTTCTAGTATGTGTGAAAAATCTAATTTATTTGATACATTTTGAAACTTTAGTCCCTTATTATTAATTTAACTTACATTTAAAAATTTCGTCTAGTCTTTGATTGCGTAAAAATTATAGCTAAACTCAATGTTCTAAAATAATTTTAAGAGGGCGGGAAAAAGAAGATATTTCATACGCCACTATTCAGCCAAAAATATAGTCCCTGCTAGTTTTCAAACGCAGTCTACCCTTTCTATTTCAAGTTGTATAATTATAATGTAGAAAGAAAAATATGGTCTTTTAAACCTCTTACATCTAAATATATGACATATCAACAAATATACATTGAATATTCTATCTCGTAAGAAACCAGAGAAGAACCCCTCTTAAGTTAAATATATCTTTAATGTTTTGGGGAAGATTAGGGATTTTTTATTCTCCATTTTTGAAGTCCTTCCTCAATACTTGGAAAAGTTTGCCACAGACTTGCTTGATATGCAACTTAGGTTTCTTTTTATCATCTAAATTACATGTGGTACCCAATGGTCTTAAAGTAACTATTTCTAATCAAAGTATTGTTTTTTTATAACGATAAAAAATGAAAATTAAATAAATGTCATCGCAATAAAAATCTAGCTCGTGCTTATTTTTGCCAACTAAACAGCATATAGAAAAACTTCTGTGTTTCTTTTTTTCCTTGTATTTGAGCTACTTTTTATGTATAGAATCAGATGAGCTTGTGACCATGTGGAATCGATTTAACATCTAATTATGTAACACCAAGAATACCATATGCCTTAAATACCAAGAGTCCAAGCATATCAAAGTTTTGTACTTTATGTTTGGAATAATTAGAAACAATAATGTCTTATATTATTCAAAAGTTGTTAATTCTATTCCTAACTAGAAAGATTTCAGTCTGTCTTCACTGCAATTGTCAGTAAAGAATGATCTATTTCGGTATACATGTACCATTTATACTCGCGTATTAGTGGTTTTTGCTTAATATAAGTCTGAAATTTAGATGTGGTTTTTTTTCACTCATGGCTGATGTTAGATAGCAGACATGTCCCCAACAAAAAAAAATACTAGAGAAAACTTCATAGTTTACTATAGTTTAATATAATTATGTAGAGAAGCAAAGTAAAAACTTTGGAACTTTGATTTGCTAAAGTGAAAACTTTGGAACGTCGCTAACCACTGTCAAAATGTACGATCCTCTCCCAATCAGGCCGTAGTTGCATGAGACGAGAATATTTTGTAGCTCATTAAAGTATTGACCAACGCAAGTAAAACATAGTCGGACCTTTCATGCGACCTTTCAATACCCATTCGCAGTGAACGAAATACTTCTGATGAATACTAGTATTAATAGAGAGGGTCTCTCTTGTATCGAAAAAAGAACTATATTCATTTAAATCTATATCATTTTAATATTAGTCAGATGTAAACATAGTCTTATATATCATGTATATCAAAAGAAAAAAAATACTACAAATAATATTATATAATATATATTATTCTATGTATTACATGTACTTGTATTCTTTGTTATATATCCTTAAACATAAGTTGTCAATATTGATGACTCTCTTTTGGAATTTGGAGAAACGAAACAATAGTGAAAATCTCGATACGTATATCTGAAACGTTAACAGTGATATGTGTTAAGTTGTATCAAATCTAAAACACACATATATATATATATATATATATATATATATATATATATATATATATATATATATATATATATATATATATATATATATATATATATATATATATATATATATATTTCAGGTTGACTATTCACATCATTGTATAAATTTAAAAGGAATTTAATTCCTTGTCTGTCTCTGTATTTTCAGTTTTAAAAAATGGTTCCTTTAAAGGATTTGAATATCATTTTATTTATCTCTTTGTTTGTATCTCTTTCTTCCAGCTATCTCTTAGACACCCATGGCTTAAAGATGTTCCCTTGACTAAACAGAAAACACATGCAGAAAACTTCAATAATAACCGTTTACATTTGTATATAGAACAAGGGCGTATATAAATATTTTGACAAATGATATATCATTGTTCAGGAAAGGAAGATGTGTGTTTCTCTTAGATATTACAAGCGATTTCTAAATTTTATATCATTAAGGGTTGCAACTGCAACGCTTAATGATACACAAGTGTGTATCATTAAGCGTCGAATATGTCGATATTTGCTTGTTTCATTAAGCGTCGATGTTGCAATGCATTTGTGACGCTTAATGATATAATTCTATCATTAAGCGGCGATTTAGCATTAGCGGTTGATGATGTCAGCTATTAATGCAATAATTTATGGCATTAAGCGTTGCAATTGCAACGCTTAATGCTATTTCGATCATTAAGCGGCGTTTTATCATTAGAGGTTGCTACAGTGCATGTTGCCGAGTTAACTTTCATCTAGATACAGTGTTTTTAAAGGTATCACTAGCCAAGTAAGAATTTCACTGCTGATAATGTGCGAATCGAGAAAATCTTGGCTTCGGACACCAGCTACTATTGGTTTACGTCAATGAGGCAGTTTATATCAACTAAACGATCAGAAATGATATAATATTTGATTAAGACGTAATTATTAATGTTCAGTATGGTTTTATGCAGTAGAATTGTTTATTAGTTGAATACATGTAAGGAGCAACCCAGAAACTGCTTTAGATTACATCCGTTCAATGTATTTCACTGGATCTATTCATATTTGCTTTTTACATGTTAAACACGATTTACACTGCGTTATTTGTGTTAAAAGTGATATGAATATATATTGAATGAATCATTTATGATTTCTCTTGTTCTTAATGTTTCACAAATTTAAAATTTTTTATGCAATAATGAGATTTCTGATAAACAGCGCGAGTTTGGTTGCTGTATGTGCGACTTTCGGCATCTGTAATTGCTACGTTTGGCTTCTGTTCTGTTTCATAAGGCGCGACGTTTTACTGCTGTTTCATTGCTTTCCAGTAAAACACCTAATATCTTCATTACTGACACATTAGAGAGTGCAGCGTCCTTGAATACGTCCCAAAAACATATACCTCCAGTCCTTGACTACTTGTTTCATAAATAAAGCTTGTATCAAATATTTAATGTGTATTCCTCCCCCCCCCCCAACATAAATTGTTCTATTATATGATTAAATTTAAAGGATAAAAAAAATGCAGAATTCACTCTGGATAGTATATATTGGATATCATTCTTTAATAATAAGCTTTTTCACTAAAATATGCTATATGTTCATTAAAGCTCTATCCCATAGTTCAAATTTAATCATGTTAGTCTACCAAGAACTTAAGATTTAAAACTTTAAATGTAGAAGAAACGTTAAAAAAAAAACTCGGACCCCCCCCCCCCCGGAAAAAAAATATATTGACCTCTCTTAAATGAGAGACATGTATTTGAAGGAAATAGGCGTTTATACAAGTAAATATTTTAACTTTGTTTTTCACTCCCTGGATAGTTTTTATGGCATCGGCAGGAATTAAGTATGTCCGATAATTAACTTGTATGAAATATTTTCATATATCAACAAAATATATTATTGTATTTGAATGGCATAAATAGACCTGTATACTAGTATTTATTAAACAAGCTGACCAGTGACTTTTTTTATATTATTGGAGGAAAAATGAGGGTCGCAGGTGATTGATAACCCAACAAAAATAAACCGTCCAGTCTCTGCAGAAAAGTAGTTTTATGGTTTTAGACTAGACAATTCACAGGTGCCAATAGTAGCGAGTGTCCGAAGCCAAGATTTTCTCGATTCGCACTTTACCAGCAGTGAATTTGGGCGTCTTGAGATTAATGCGCTCAGGACAACAAATACCCGTGGAGCTCAGTACATCTCATAATCTGCACACAAAAAAGCTTTCGATTTGCTTTATATTTTTCATAATGTTGAAAGCACATGCATCTTTCTAATATTCATTCCCAGCACAACAGAATTGTAAAGGGTCGCAGGTGATTGATAACCCAACAAAAATAAACCGTCCAGTCTCTGCAGAAAAGTAGTTTTATGGTTTTATGTTTAAATACTTGACTATAAAGATCAATAAAACCATAACGCTAGATACAGTTCTGCAGCTAGGAAGAACAGTATAATTCTTGTTGTGTTGGAGACATTTCCTCAAATATTCCATTTTTCCCAGAACTGTAGCTCTCCAAAAATATATATTGACAGACGGGAGAGCTGCAGTGCCACAACTGGAATAAAAGTATAATGTTTATTGTGCACAAAAATGTGCACTGTTTCACGGTTTCAAACTGTCATATTCTCAAAATATTTCTAATTGGAAGTTCCAAATACAAGAAAATTTCTATACAATTTCCACTTATTATTTCCACATGCAACTGTTGTAAATAGCCCTTGATATGAAATTGAGACCACAGAATTTCGCATTTTTATGATGACAACAGAAAAACCAATTCAACTGAACAAGTCAACTACGAGAGTAGTTGCTAGGGGTCTTTGAACTATGTTTTTTTTTAGCTTTTGTGCAGTTGAGCATATCTACATGAAAAACATGAACATGAATAAAAACAAAAGCAAAAGACTATTTTCAGAAAAAAAGGATCTTGCATTCTGCGGACCTGAGATGATACAGCAAGAAAATTATTTTCATTATGTATTCACACATTGCTTTAAAAAATTGATTGCTTGATCACAACATTTGTATATGTATATATTTGTATATACCTTCACTGAAAAAATAACTAGTGAAAGTCACTGGGAAGACTAGTAAACTTACTGTCCATACAATCACTACCTCGAAAGTAGTTTTACTAGGTATTGGGTAGATTTACTAGATGATATTAGTAAATCTAAGAATTTATAAGTAACTTTCACGATGAATCTCAGGCGCGGATCCAGAAATTGTTCAAAGGGGGGGTTGAAGTATTTTTCATAAAAATAAAAATATATTGCTAACTAGACAATTCACAGGTGCCAATAGTAGCGAGTGTCCGAAGCCAAGATTTTCTCGATTCGCACTTTACCAGCAGTGAATTTGGGCGTCTTGAGATTAATGCGCTCAGGACAACAAATACCCGTGGAGCTCAGTACATCTCATAATCTGCACACAAAAAAGCGTTCGATTTGCTTTATATTTTTCATAATGTTGAAAGCACATGCATCTTTCTAATATTCATTCCCAGCACAACAGAATTGTAAAGTATATCAGAATTCGGAAATTTATAATTATTCCACATCAACACGACAAACATGAACAATTTGTAAATAAATCAAATTATACGGAAACACATTTCACACACAAACTATGATGCCATGTATAAACAAGGGATTGTCTATCGTGTCTATTTATGAATCATTAATTACTGTCACATTCAATCAAATTTATTTATGAATGTATAAATAATGTAAAGATAAAAATGTCTAAAATTTGGGCAAAAAAAACTCTTTCTCTCTCTCTCTCTCTCTCTCTCTCTCTCTCTTTTGAAAATCTTTTTTTTTATCATATATACATATTTGCCGAATATGTCTTCAACATTTTAGCAGAGACAGTGATAGTTTCAGGAATACAGCTTATGAGAGAAAATAGCTGTTGATCGTTTAATTTCGCTAAGTCATCAATATTTTACCATTTCTTGACGACTTAAAAAAAAACGGGGGGGGGGGCTAAAGGCTTCTTGACCACCTCTGACAAAACAACCTCGACTGTGTTCTACATGTGACCAAGAGACCTCTCTTTGAATGTCATGATCGGTTAAACTCGTTTATATATTTTTAATTGTAGGGAAGATTTATTCATCAAATAAAAATCATATAGGTAAACAAAAAGCAATTCTTTTCTAACACAATATGAGACTACAAGTACAATGTAACTAGAATTCATGTTTATTTTTATAACACATTTTTTCATCATAGATGAGTATTAGGAAAAGTTGTTGCCATGAGTAATAAGTATCATAGACAAAATAACTAAAAGAAAACTGTGACATATGTTCTAGAATCAATCAGATAGTGCGTTGTATTAGCATATTATAATGAAGTAAAAGATAGCGATATAAAAAAAAAATATAGAAGTTAAAGAGATAAAATTTACCCTGTCTTTCAAAAAGTATAATAAAGAAATGAAGTGGCTACAATTTTTCTGAATTTTTTTAAATGTCCAATGAGGAATTATATTCCCAAAAAGTAAGAAAAGAGTTTCCAAGGCAATTGAACACTCCATTATTTCAGTTTGTTAATTAACATGTTCATTAACGTAAAAACTATCAGAAATGTGAAAACTTGACTATGTAATTCATATTTCAATATGACTGTACCTCGATTTATATTAATTGAGAAATTCAATGTATTATAAGCTCATGAAAAGATGTACACATTTGACTTTTATTTACCCCCCCCCCCACAAAAAAAACAAAGAAAATCCTGTACGTATGACTTCTCGCTCTCAATTTTCACACAAATGCATAAAACAAAAGTAAAATAGCATATCTTGTATCGATTAAAATGCAACCAAAAAATTTACGGTGTCTTTGAATAAAAATGTCCATGCTAAATTGACATAAAAAAATATTACTCACCTTCAATAACCTATTTTCAACCTGTTTTCCCGAGGGTATTTATTTAATCTTATTTTATTTTCTTCCTTATAATAACGTTGGTATTCTATTATGGCAGAGATATACAATAATGTCTCGCTTATACTGTACTCTCTAACTGTTAGGAATAATTTATATTTCACGTGAAAGGAACGCCATACATTTTTCAGTAAAAATACATAACGCGGCGTTAGTCGTTTAATTTCTTTAAAGTTTCACATTTTGTGAATAGTGTACAAATTATAAAATTAAGTATATGGAATACTTTAATGGGAAATAAAGACAAACGAAGTGTTAAGTTATTTGTTTTCAGAAATTATATTGAAAAATAATAACGCCATTGTGACCTCATTGTTACCCCTGCAGTGTTTATCGTGTGATTTTAAACTTATTTGACAACCGTATGAATTAGGTTTAATAAAAATAAATCCACAAGAAACTGATGCAGTAACTGGCATAATGCGCCGTTGCTTTATTCTTTAGTTTTTATGGAAAGTTGCACGGAATACCCGATTTCGCGGATTCAACGATACCGTAATATCGGGTATTATACGCGATTTCACGGATAATACCCGATTTCGAGTATTCTCTCCGACCTGTTTAATTGTTATTGTTCAAGCGTGAACACTACTAATGCATAAGGATTTAATTTTGATTATTTCGTTGTTAACAAGAATTTTTATTGACTATTTGTAGAATAGCATTACTTAAACCTAAGAAGTAGAACTTAATGTCCGTGAAACCTTTAAGTAACAAAGAAATATTCTGCCACACAAAATATCTTCTTCTGTAGTAAATTATATTATCCTGCCTTCGCAGTAAACTTTTCAAATATGAGCTATAAGTTCATAAATTCTAGTTTTTGCTCATTTTTGACCCCTTTTGGTACATTACCTTGCGTATGACGCCGCGACTTAATATTTATCTAGAATAACTTATCTTATACTGCATGTTATTTTCTTTGAAATATTTGAAAAGTTCATATATAATTCATTATATATAATTCATAAAATCATTATTTCAGATGCTATGCCGTCATATGGAGATTATTGCATTAGTTGGTCAATGAAACTAGAATCTTCTCTGGGTAATGAACTAACAGACAGTGTGTGCCAGTTCTGGAAGAGGATTGATAGGCCGGCAGAAAATATGCCCTGGTTCCAAATCATTCCGCATAAAAGACAGGGTTACATGCCTCCACAAACAACAAGAGAGATTAATAGAGAGATGGAATTTCTGGGCGGGAGCATGACTTCGCCATCTAATTTTGTTAAGCACTGGGAAACAACAGCTTCTGTTGAATTCCAACAAGACAAGTCTCTGTTGCTAATTGAAGATTCAACAATGAAAATTGAAATCAGTATATCACCTGATTTCTTGCACGATTATGTTATAGTACACTTACAACGTAGTTTCGTGGCCTTTTACTTCAATGTGAAATATAGTCCAAAATTATTCTTCTCTGCTAGGCACCCGTTCATGTTTTGTAATCTAACAGAAACAAGACTATCAGCCAGTGACCTTCCATTTCAAAAATTTGGCTGGTTGAGCTGTTTTTGTCTAAAGCTAAAAAAAGAAAACCCATTGATACCCAGGATACTTTGGTATATTCAGTATGTAGGTCTATTTGTTGCGTACACTGATATGACAATTGAAGATTCTCAGCAAATGATAGAGGTTACTTTTTCTAGTTACGAAACAGCTTATGCATGGGAATCTCTTTGCTCACAGGGTTTTAAAGTTGTAGACCATTTGACACAAGCTGTTGTAAAGGAAATCACCAGTCTCCAAATCACTGCAGAAGTGTTTCACATAATGGTTGACCTAGTTGCAGAAAAGCCATTCTTTCATTTCTTTGGAGATTTGTTGGAAGCAATGGAAATGACAAAATATACTAAAAATGAAAATAAGAATGACATACCTGGTAATTTAACTTTGGTTAGACGCGCCTTGCTCACTCCAACGAAACGTGTTTTCCTGCCAAAGGAATTATTGAGTCAAAATAGAATTTTACGCCAGTATAACGAAGACTATTTTATCCGGCTTGTTTATCGTGATGAGGATTATCAAAAACTCAATGAGACTCAGTCTGGAACTTTAAACAACGTATTGGCGGACATGAAGCGAACTTTTATTGACGGATTATTATACAAAGTCGCCGTTATGAATATTTGGGATGTTCCAACAGTCAGCTTCGAGAACACAGCTTTTGGTTCTTCAGCTCGTATGATGGAATTACGGCAGACAGCATCAGACAACGAGCTGGAGATCTATCGAAAGAGAGATGTGTTGCCTCGTATGTGTCTCGCTTTGGACTCTGTTTTTCAGCGTCTCAACATACGTTGAACGTTGGGATAGATCAAGGAGAGTTACACTATGAAGCAGATATAAAAAGAAATGGGTATTGCTTCACCGACGGTATTGGAAAGATATCACGGAACCTTGCTTTAAAGGTAATAAAAGAATTTCAATGGAAAAAAAGGGAAGAATGGGTTTTAATCGAACTTTTTTAAAGAGAATTAATATACTAGTATTTAGCTATTTTTAACCTAGGTTGCGAAGAAAATGAATATGAAATACATACCGTCTGCTTTCCAAATTCGTTATGGTGGTTGTAAAGGCGTTGTTGCATTAGATCCGTCTCTTGGAGAGATTAATGTACTCGTTATAAGAGAGAGCATGAGAAAATTTCAAAGTGGATCGACAAGTCTAGAGGTGTTACAGGTTACTCGTCCAGGTATTTCTTATACATGTACATCTGATTCAATAATAAAATACTTAAGGAATTTATCTCATCTGAGCCAAAAGCTCAGGTGATTTTTTCTAATCACATTTTGTCCGTCGTCCATCTGTAAACTTTTCACATTCTCGACTTCTTCTCAAGAACCACTGAACCAATTTTAACCAAACTTAGTACATAGCATCCTTGGATAAATGGGAGTTTAAATTGTTAAAATGAAGGCCAGGTCCATTTAAACGGGGAGATAATCAAGAAAAGACAAAAATAGGGTGGGGTCATGAAAATATTCTTATCAAGAACCACTGGGCCAGAAAAGCAGATATTTAAATGGAAGCATCCTTAGGTTTTGTAAATTCTAAATTATTAACTTAATGACCCCCAGGGGTAGGGTAATAGGGAATTCAAGTTTGTCTGGGTTGTATTACAGTAACTATAAACTGAAACAGACAAAAGTAAAAATTTCAATCATTTCATTTAGTATTTGCATTTGTCTTTAATTGCAACTTTTGAAAAATATAAGCATCTTAAAACCCCAGTCACATTTCCAAAAACGACCAACGGCCGACGGGTTTTGAAGCAAAAATGGGATTCTTCGGTTGACAGTCGTCAGTTCATCGGCCGTTGTCTTGGCCGATTTTGGCCTATTTTTTTGTCGGCCGACCAATTTTGTGTCCATCGGTTCAAGTTATAATTTTTCATGCGTCGGTGGCCGAATTCTTCAAGTGCAGTTATCCGTCGACCAACCTTCGATCATCGTCCGACCATCGGCTGTCAGTTTATTAAGTCGGTCGTCCGTCGTTGGACAATAAGGGTGTTGAAAATTTCGGCCGAAGGTTAAAATCAAACTGTAGCTCAGAGCTCGATGATCGGGCGACGATTGGCCGACTTGTGAATATTAAACCTATTAAAGATACATAACACAAACAAAATTTTGATGCATGGATTGATATAAATTTTTTGAACGGAGATAACATAAACAATTAATCCGTAAGATATAAAGAAATCTTAAGTGTTCTTTGCTGCTTAGATATGCATCATTTGTCATTTTTAAGCGATTGCATACAAATTTTACACACATTTTCAACATTGAGTCACAATTTTATAAGATTCTGCCACTTTGCCTTGCAAACATTACTCACGTCACCTATCTGAATATAAATATGAAAAAAATATTGCTGATTTCTAAAGAAAAAAAGATTTTTGTGCTATTTATCCAAGTCATCGGTCTCCCTAGGAAATAATGTGACTGCTCCGTGTCGCCCGATACTGTGTCGGCCGATCCTGTTCTTTCAGCCGACAAGACCAGAAAAATTTAGTCGCCCGACCATCGGCTTAAATGTGACCTAGGCATAAGTTTTGTCTATCAAATACACTTTACATTTACTAGCCTCTTCCAAACTACGTTTAAGCTCACCTGAGCCGAAGGCTCAAGTGAGCTTTTCTGATCACATTTTGTCCGGCGTCCGTCTGTCCGTCTGTCTGTCTGTCTGTAAACTTTAAACATTTTCGTCTTCTTCTCAAGAACCGCTGGGCCAATTTCAACCAAACTTGCCGCAAAGCATCCTTGTATAAAGTGGATTCAATTTTGTGCAAATAAAGGGCCACGCCCTCATTCAAGGGGAGATAATTGAGAATTAGTGACAATTAGGTGGTATGTTTTAAAAATTTTCTTCTCAAGAACCACTGTGCCAGGAAAGATGAAATTTATGGGGAAACATTCTCAGGTAGTGTAGATTCAAGTTTGTTCAAATCATGTCCCCCGGGGGAAGGGCGGGGCCACCATGGTCGACCAAGGTTTTATATAGAAATATATAGGAAAATTCTTTAAAAATCTTCTTCTCAAGAACAGAAAAGCCATAATTGCTCATATTTATATGGAAGCATCCCCAGGTAGTGTAGATTCAAATTTGTTCAAATCATGACCCCCGGGGGTAGGGAGGGGCCACAATGGCCGACCAAAATTTTATATAGAAATATATAGGAAAATTCTTTAAAAATCTTCTTCTAAAGAACAGCAAAGCCATAATTGCTCATATTTATATGGATGCTTCCCCATGTAGTGTAGATTTAAGTTTGTTCAAATCATGACCCCCGGGGGTAGGGCGGGGCCACAATGGCCGACCAATTTTTAGGTCACCTGAGTAAACTCAGGTGACCTATTGCTATCTGTTTTCGTCCGTCGTCGTTCGTCGTGCGTCGTTCGTCGTGCGTTAACATTTGAACATTTTCAGCTTCTTCTCTGCAACCACTTAACCAATTTCAACCAAATTTGGCACAAAGCATCTATGGGTGAAGGGGAACAAAAATTGTGAATTTCATGATCCCTGCCCCCCTGGGGCCTGAGGGGTGGGGCCAAAACCACTAAAATTAATGCAATCTTTAAAAATCTTCTTCTTTACTCCTGGACATCAAGCAATCAAACTGTTTGCATGATTGTAATCAGCAATGAGTCCTCTACCAAAATTGTGAAATTCATGGCCCTGGGGTCAGGGGTTCTAGTGCTAGGGCGGGGCTAAATAAGTAGGTAGTGAAAATGCATTATTTCTTTGAAAATCTTCTTCTCTGCTCCTGGGTATTAAATAAACCAACAAAGTACATAGTAATGATGAGCAAGAGTGCCTCTACCAAAATTGTGAATTTTATGGCCCCAGGGTCAGGGGTTCTGGTGTTAGGGTGGGGCTCTATTGATTATATAGTGAAAATACATTATTTATTTGAAAATCTTCCTATCTGCTCCTGGGTATTAAATAAACTAACTAAGTACATAGTTATGATAAGCAAGAGTGCCTCTACCAAAATTATGAATTTTATGGCCCCAGGGTCAGGGGTTCTTGTTTTAGGGTGGGGCTCTAATGATTATATAGTGAATTGCATGAATTCTTTGAACATCTTATCCTTTGCTCCTGGTTAATATGCTAATGATTTTATTACATATTTAAGGCCAGGATTTATTTTATTTTCAGTTGTACAAATCCTCCGCTCAAGGTTTTGAATTTTCAGAAAAAAAATAAAACATTTTTTTCCCCGATGGTCAAATATGAGTCGGGATCGAGATTTTAAATTTACGAACTCGCACTTCCGGTTTTAAGATGAAACGGCGGGTAAATAAAGCTTTCTTGGTTTAGTGTAAAATTCATCGATACGAGTTCCATTCAAAACGTTTCACCCGTTCAAAGGACAAATAAAATGCTGACGACTTTGTTGCACAATGACTTGCTGGTGAGATAATTATGTATTCGTTTCAGAAGTATCTATATCTGTCTGTAAATTATTTTCCTCCCCCAGGTTTTAAACTGCCCGTACGTGGTAGCTATTGCATATTGCCAGCGACATTGTTTAGGTCTCTGTTATAGCTTACAGTCTAAGCATCATTCTTCAGATAAGGGTTGCTTATGCATCAGATGTAATGAATAAAACTATGGGAGAAGTTAAGTCCATTTGAGGAAGAAATGAACAATAACCTGAAGAAATAAAAAAAAATTAACTATTAAAAGGCAAGAATATACAAATATACACAGGCATGTAGTATCATTTGTATCAGCCAGAGAAATTATTTTACACTTAATTGAAAAAATATTCACCCTACTCCCCAATACTCCCTGTCTGTTTTATGATAGGAATTATAATTTTAGGCATCAAGTAAATTTTAGAACAATGTCTGCACATTCACCTAACACATATTAAAAAAATGAAGATATATTGAAAGACTTTTAAAGAATTGATTTTTTAAAATATATTTTGACCAACATCACAAAATTTATATAACTGGCCCAAACTGGCGGATGATGAAATAAGCAATTAAATGTTCTACTTTCCTATTTGTAAGCATTATGTGTCCAGTGGTAAGGAGCCTATTAGAATAGCATAAAAAAAGAATGTACAAATTGTTAATAATTGATTTATCAAATTTTTTTTTTATTTCCTTCTCCTTCGGGACTTTTTTATTCTTATGTTCATAACTAAACCTAAAGATGAAAAAAATGCTGGCCTTCTTATGAAGAGAGGGGCCTCTTTCAAAATCGATAAATTCAGGGCCACTGGGTCAGGGGTACCATGGGGGTACTTTGACTAAAAGTAAATTAATGCTTTGAAATCTGCCCTTTGATAAGCAATGGTGCCTCTTTCAAAATTTGTAAATTTTATGGCTTTTGGATTAAAACACGAACCAAATACAATCGCGGGAAAGTTGTTACATGATACTCAGGTGACCTATAAGGCCCGTGGGCCTCTTGTTTTATATAGAAATATATTAATAGGAAAATTCTTTAAAAATCTTTTTCTCAAGAACAGCAAAGCCATAATTGCTAATATTTATATGGAAGCATCCCCAGATAGAGTACAAATCATGACCCCCGGGGGTAGGGCGGGCCCACAATGGCCGACTAAAGTTTTATATAGAAATATATAGGAAAACTCTTTAAAAATCTTCTTCTCAAGAATAGCAAAGCCATAATTCTCATATATAAATGGATGCATCCTCAGGTAGTGTAGATTCAAGTTTGTTCAAATCATGACCCCCGGGGTAGGGCGTGGCCAAACTCTTGGATATAAACTTTTCAATAGTAAACCAATTTATACTTTTTCCTAGCCACAATGCTCGGGTGAGCGATGTGGCCCATGGGCCTCTTGTTTTATTTATGCATCAAATTACATTGACAGTGCCACTTCATCTTAACCGACAAGTTATAACACTGCTATCAGGACTTGGAATTCAAGATGAAATCTTCTTAGATCTTCAAGAATCGATGCTGATGGATTTATCCGATATGTTACTCTACAACGATAAAGCACTGAAAGGTTTACAACAGGTGAAGGAATATATTCATTTCTGAATATTTACATTTGCTGATGTGTTTCCCTATATAACAATGCAAATAAAATTGAAATTCAATTTTTAATGACATGCAGTTGGTCACATAATCAGATGAAAAGCAAACAGGCACGAGCCATTTGGAAAATTCCTATTGTGACGTCACACGACGTCGTAGATACGTTATGTTGCATTTTCAAGGAAAAATCTAAATAATGCATAAATTTATTTGATAACGCCTACTATAGTATGTATCAAAAAGTATTTTAAAAATATGCTTCTGTGTTCGCAATACAAAAGTATTTACGAAGAAAATCTGTTGTAAAATTATTAATACATATACACAAAGTGCAAATTAACTAAATATCGAAACTCGCGTGAACTATTTCCGTTACTCTGTAGTCTAAAATATTATACAAGTAGATGTATGATATTTAGTATCAATATTTCCAACAAATAGAAGTTATGAAATCCCGCGTATTTACTAAAATAATGTGTATTTATTCCTTTCAGTGACTAAAAATATCTACAGATAAAGCATTTTCTCGGTAGATTCATATCATCAAGTCGTTCCTGCATGAATTAAGGATTTCCATCCCTAATGGGACCAAATTCTCTACCCTTAAATGTCTGTCAAGTACATAATACTCTGATATTATATTAAAGCATTTTATAATGGAAAGGGATTGTCTGTGAGAATGTTTTAAAAATGTCATTAATTAATAAGTAGTTAATTAACAAAGATTGCATTGAAGCCTTTGGGGAAAAGCGGTTTTTTTTTTCAAAATAAAAATTCAACTAATTTGAATATCAGTAAATCCTGCGGTGGAAAGATGCATTGAGACTTTAAGAATAGAATGACAATTGAAACCAATTTTTTACCGGCTAAATGTTTTTAAATTGATTTATTATTTATTAATTTAAAAAGGGGAGATAACTCTTACCAAAGTTCAAGGTCATATATTGGGACACATCCCACTATCCATAATAATGGTAATAAATGGGAAGTATGTCTAAATAAACTGAATATTCAATGCCTACATATCTGTTATGTATTCAATTTCATTGAATTTGATCCTATTAGGGATTGAATGCCTTAAAGCCATTGGATGCTATGTTCACAATAATTGCATTAATATACAGTCACATTTTTCAGGATTATGTTTTTAATTATGTTTATTGTTTGGCTTTTATTTGTAGTTGGCGTTGGACATAAATTTCCAAGAACTCTTCGACAAGGGGATAAACTTTGTTCGAGAACCATTCTTTAGATCAATGCTTTTAAGAATATTCCAGCAGAAACTGTATGATTTGAAAAGGAGATCGAGGATTCAGATACCTTCAGACAAAGGTCGGTACATGATGGGCACATCAGATGAAACACAGTCACTAAAGTATGGTCAAGTTTTTATTCAATACTCGAAAGAACTTAATCATCCTCAAAGAAATGTAAAACTTATTCTGGGTAAAGTAGTGGTCACAAAAAATCCTTGCTTCCATCCCGGAGATATCCGGATATTTGAAGCAGTGTGTATTCCTCATCTGAGCCATATGGTAGACTGCATTGTTTTCCCTCAGCTTGGGTCGAGACCTCATCCTGACGAAATGTCAGGATCCGACCTTGATGGTGACGAGTACTTCGTATGCTGGGACGAGCGGCTTTACGCATTTGAGAATGTAGATCCAATGGACTTTCCTAAAGCAGAAAAGACTTATTTGGAGAGAGATGTTGAGTTGTCAGACATTGCTGAATTTCTGGCAAATTACATAAAGAATGATAATCTGGGAATAATAGCTAATGCTCATCTTGCTTTGGCAGACAGTGAACCGGAAGGAATATTTTCCGTTCATTGTCTTGAGTTAGCTGAAATGCACTCCGAAGCTGTTGATTTTCCAAAAACTAGGAAATGTCCACATGCGCGGAACGAAATCCGTCCAAAAAAATATCCAGATTTTATGGGGAAAAAAGATAAAATTCAGTATTTTTCTTTTAAAGTTCTTGGAAAACTTTTCCTTCAATGTCAATCATTTCTCCATAACATTGATATAGAAGAAAGACCCGATTTGCTTATTGATGATGAATTAGTTTCCTTTTTAACGGACGAAGAACTCAAGGATGCTATTTTACAAAGAACAACTTACAATGAAAACTTACAGGGAATAATGAATATGTATGGAATAGAAAATGAAGTAGAAGCAGTCAGTGGTTCCCTAAAAGCGCTGAAACGTAAAAGAGGTTGCTTAAAAGACGAAGAATTTCAGACTGGAAAAATAGTTCGGGAGAAAGTCTCATCATTAATGCAAAGAACAAGAAAAATATTCTTCGAAAAATTTGGTGGTGAGCAAAACAAAACTACTCCAGAATTCGATAAGGCTATGCGTATTAAGGCTTCTGCTTGGTACACAGTAACTTACACTTTGCCAAACCCTACATTTCTAAGTTTTCCTTGGGTTGTCGCCGATATTTTGTGCAAGATGAAGAAAAGACAGGGACAAATTGCCGCTATTGAAGAAGTTGATTTATCCCTTGAGCGTCGTTGGAACCTTAAAGAGGAAGAGCACAAAATGGCCTCTTATTGGATGGAGAGTTTAAGAAACAAAGTTATACAAAAGTTTCACAAATCCATTTACTTCGAATGGATTGATTTATTTAAGAATGGCATTGTTATACCTGAAGACTGCAATGTAGTTTTGGGATTCCAAAGTGGGGACTATGAAAAAGTTGTTTTAACAATGCAAGCTCTTTCTTCTAGTACAAGCAATGATCCATTTGAAAATGATCTTATTTACAAAATCAAGCTGGGAGGGGGTAGGATAGGAAATGTTAGACTGACAGCTGACGAAAGGATTATCAAATTGAGCAGATCTCTCGGTTGCTTTCTTAAACAGAACGAAAGTATAATAAGACACGTAGCCCAATTTTTGTACGATTATTTTATGCACCAAATTTTACCGAAAATTACCCCTGATGTCATAAAAGACCTTCTACCAATTATGCTTCTAAAGGAATCCCTTTTAAGGATGAAAAGACTGAATACTTCCTCTGAGGCACACATTCTTTTGAATTGCTTGAGAAATGTAAGGGGGTACATACAGAACATCTCCAATTGTAAGGACTTGCCTGAAGGTTCTTTAAATTGGCTGATAAGAAACTCAGAAGAAATAGTTATCCATTGCCTGGTTGAATACATGATGATAGCTCGTTGTTTATCCGTGGAATATTTAAATGAAGATGAGACATTTGAGTTTGAGGTATGGGAAACTTTCAAATTCTCAGCTGAGTCATTAAACATAATGCATTATGCCGCTGCTTATGCAAAATACAAATTGTCCGAAATTACTGGTGCAGATATGTTTTTCCATCAAGTAGAGGTTGGAAAAACTAAAGCAGTACAAATTGATGCACATGGAACAAGAGTTCAACTTTTGCGATTTCGAAAGGCCCTTTATGATTTTTTGAAAAAATCTGAAAGCATTACCACTGGCGAACGTGGACAAACTACAGTGGAAGAGACGTTTTCAGTATCATTCGAAGGTTGTTCGAATCGTGATGAGCAGTTAACTTTTGAAAGGTGGAGTGGGCCCTGCCAGAACCAACACAATAGTGAAATTCGCTATCTCCCTTGCCTTGTTCATGGATCAGAATCACCTGCATGTATTGATTTTGTAAGCACTTTTTCCAGGCAATGGGAAAAAATCAAGGATGAATATATCCCAATTTTCCATGGAAATTTATCAATAGTGCTCTCATTTGGTAATTTTTATGTTATGAACGTAGATAAACAAATGATGACAATATCAGAATTGAACGGATATTTACAAAGTTATGAAAAAAGACGGTCAGAACTTTTATCAAGAAGACAGAGAGGGGGTTTCATCCGTATTCCTTATTCATTTGCTTTTCTACCGATAAGTGGACACTACAACAACTTAAGTGAGTGTCTTAATCTAAACTTTGAGAAGATTAATTCACAAAAAGAGGTGAAAGTCAGACTTGCAAACGAGGGAATGTGTGACCTAGACGAGCATATGAATTGCATAAGATATAGTGCTCCTCAAATAAAGTGGTTGGTGCATCAAATTGTTCTCACGCCCAAACGAAGGACATGTAATGGAAATCAAATAAGTGTAAGGTGCAAAATACAGTCATATAGATCGTTGGACAGGAAAGCCATCGAATCAATGAAAGGACTCCAAGGGCTTCTTGACATTGGAAAACACGTTGTGAAGACTAATGAAGGTTATGACTAACCTCAGATGACATTAAATTCATAAGAGAAAAAGAAACAGATATTTATGAAAACAGGCACCTAAACATTCATGAGGGAGTATGGCGTTCAATGCGTGTTGAGGTGTCAAAAGTCAAGGAATATCAAGTTAGATTCCGTCAATGTACCAAACTTTCAGAAAAAACAGAGTTGGCGATTATTCCGGGTATGCTTGATATAAATTCCTCTGACGAAGAAGTGAAACATTACTCAAAGCAATTGTGGGATATTGCACTTTATTTTGGAAAACAACTTAATTGTTAGAAGACATTGTACATGTATGTGGACACAATTTTTATAATTATAATATAAACTTTAAAAACTGCACATTTCTGCTTCATTTCATGAGCAAGGTTGTTTTTGATGTGTTGTTAAATGTCACATAACAAATATTCACACAAAGAGCATGAACATTGTATCTTGTGATAATTATGTAACAGTTCTTAAAGTTGCCCAGTCAGTAAATATGTGTCCTTTAAGGTTTTCAATGTATAATGACCATATTTTGTACCAGATAAATGAATGGGCCGAAATGATTAATCATGGTAGCATTTTTAAGGTGTGATGAAATAAAATTACTCTCAAAATTTTAATTTTTTTTATCATTGTCTAATTTATTGCACGACAAATTTTATATTGACATCTATGGACATCGAATATTATATTAAGATATTATAAAACGTTATGTGAATTTCATACATATCTCTTGGTAAAAATATGCATACATTCTCTTTTTATTAAAATATGATATAAAATGAATCATATATCGCAGAACTTTCAATAGAAAATATACTGAACATTTATGCAAGATCCCAAATTTTAAAGAATGACTGCACTTAAGGACGTTTTTTCGAACCTTTTCGGCTACCCATTTTAAGCTTAACATTCGATATATCGCTTAATTAATTTATGATTAATGTGCAAGCATATGCTTTTGATATATATTTCTAGAATTTCTCGTCATACATATTTCAATAATAACATACAACGCTATTCAAAAGAACATGTTTAAGCCATAAATTCCGGGAAATTGAACTGGACCGCTTTCGATTTTAAGGTCGCAGCATTTAAATCGCATGGAAATGGATCATAAGCACATGGTTTTCCGTATTTCATTTACATTATATATATTTAAAAAAGGCGGAGAGGAGGGTTTTGTGTTCATTGTGTACAAAAAATAAATGGTTTATTACCATGCATATAATTTCATTAATTTGTATCCACGTAAGTAAGTAACGTAACTAAGTAAAGAGCAGAAAAAACAAAAAGTTAATAAAAATAAACACAATTGTAATAAACTTATTTATGCATTTTGTAAGCTTAGGTTGGTAGTGTCTGTTTTAAGAATTATTGGTAGATGAAAATTAAGAATTATTGGTAGATGAAAATGACACTGAAATACATTTTTATTTTCTGAACATAATGGACTGTCATCGCATATTATTAAATGAAAAATAATTTGCAACCTGTCTATAGGATAATCTGAAATAAGTACGCACGGTAAATCCGTATATGACCAAGCAATTTGATTATTGGCAGAGTTAATTTTCAAAAAAGTTTTGATCGGTATTCAGAGTATAAAGGACAATGCATTAAAAAAATGAATTTCGGCTGCTACATATCAAGCACTGCATAATTTTCTCTATCTAAACGTTCTTTTAAAATTGGAATGCTTAAAAATTCACTGCATACTCATGTATTATTTGCTGTCAAGCAGCGAATTAACTAAATCTTAAAATAATTATGGGCGACTTCGGTTCGTACCCGAGTACGTACTCGAGTTACTTGAGTTTCAATCGAACGACCATAGTTACTACCCAAAATTTATACGTCATATGACCTTATGAACTCTACCCAAGCTAACCCAGCCATACAGTAGGATTACTAGAGTTTCGAAATGGCGGCGTCGAAAGAAAAACCCGAACGTAGAAATTATTTTTTACTAAATATTATGTTTAGCATCGCTTATCCTTAAAAGCAAACTTCAAAACGCACTTTCTACATGAACGCTTTATAATTTATATGAATACATGTTTATTTGATTAGATTTTTCAGGCTTACAGCTCGATAACAGCAGAGACATAAATTCAAATTCGAAACCAAAAAACTTCAGAGCTGAAAAAGAAAAACATTTCAACTGCAGCAAAAGCTATAGAAAAAATTAAATCAACAGATGATGTCAAAATGGACCTATTCGATCGCCTTTTAAAACTCATAGAGGAAATTTATTTTATTTTCGCTACCCTTCAAACTCATATGAGTTCGCTTGAAAACCACATGTTTGTGTAAACATCCGGTCATGTGACGTCAACCAGGAGTTAACACTCGGGTATGAATCGAAGTCGCCCTATGTGTTCGTACCTACAGTGTATTAAAAAATGACATTTTCACTTTATCTAAATCATCTTGAATAATAATTGTGGACTTATTAGTAACCTAAAAATAAAATAAAAGTTTAATAGTGATTTTGGTGTAACCGTGGGCTCCTACCCTGACCTAGAACTGGTCGGGCTCCCGTATTCAAATTTCTGGATCCGCCGCTGCTATATGTACAGCATGTAATCATTAAAATAATACCTTTTTCTTTTAATATACCCCGAACAAAAACACTTTAGTAAAAGAAATCAACGTAAACTTTAAAACGCCAATAAAATGTACGCAAGGATCTTCAATATTTTGAAGATGGAAGTAGATATAAAAAGAATTTTCCAACGACTGACACAATGAAAGCGTATCGAACACTTGAATGTCACGTGAGAAAAGTGATTATAATATCAAAGGGGTCACATGGGCTGACACTCGTAACCTGCTAATTTAGTAGCTATCTCGAGCGAAGTTTGGGTATATATTTTTTTAAAAATTAGATATGAGCCGCAACTTGGCCAACATTTTCCTTTGAATATGTATAAGTTTTAGTTACAATACCCATTCTGTGCAAATGAGAAAAATGGCCAAGTTGCGGCTCGATGTAAACAATGTCGTTGAAAACTGGTATGCATATGAATATCAATAGCAATGAGACAAAACTGTTGGACCCCCGTTTCAAAAGCTAGTGTCGCCCGGCATTATTTAATACTTTCATGTAATATAATATACCAACACCTGCTCTTAAGATATTGTTTAATACCTATAAAACATAAATTTAATGAATTTTGGAATTTTATTTTGCGCAAAACATCGGGATCCGACTCTCATAGCTTAAGTGCAGTCATTCTTTCTAAGAGTACTTGTTTCCTCCCCTATTAAAAGATCTGTATTGTTAGTAGATTCTTGAAATGGATCATTGTTCGTTTTTTTTTCAAGTCATGAAGAGAAATTAAAACGGTACTGCAATAAAGTAATCAGCAGCAGGTATACGTCGTATGTCAGGCGTCGACATATTTGAACGATTAAGGACAATTCTTTTCAAACTAGAGGTACTGTGGGCAATGAGATCACTAAATGATACCCCCCGCCTCCCATATGAATAAAATGGCAGTGTCCATGTTTTGCTCTGGAAAATCCAAAATATATGTCAGATCAAAAAGTAAAATAGGAGTTGCACAATGGCAATATGTTATAAAGATTCTGTGAAAGTTTCATTAAATTTCCTTCAGTGGTATGAGAGGAGTTGCGGATAAGAGATGGGTACCCCAAAGCGTAAAGGACGGACGGAAAAACCGATTACTATATACCCTCCCGTAACATTTAATGATATGAATAAAATCATACAATTTTCTGTAGTTGAACTGTACATTCTTGCTTCCACATATATATATATATATATATATATATATATATATATATATATATATATATATATATATATATATATATATATATATATATATATATATAATTATAAACTAAAGATAGCCCTTTTTGTAGATTACCTACGAGACTGTTAATATGATTTAATACCAGATAGAGTTGGTTAAGAAGGAAAGTTCCTTAAGGTATTTTTTAAATCTCATCCGAAAATGCAATTTTTGAAATAAATAAATTATTCTACACAATTACTTGTTTATATTTATGATAAATGCCACTTAAATACTAGAAACGTTTCCTTAGTACACATTTTAATCATAATAACATAAAAGACACAAGAAATATTTCAAATAAGAAAGAAAAATAAAAATGTATCTTTGTATTTTTAATCATTCTAAACTGATATCATGAACATTTAATAAGGAAAAATAAATATTATGCATTTCATTTCTTTAATTGCAACACAAAAATTCCATTTGAAAAATTTATGTCCTAGAACATGAATTTTGAAGAAGTCTAAACTCCAGATAATTAAACATTTGTTTACCAGTTACCTTATTTTTAGAAAAGAACTTGTTGGAAACAGCTAATTATCATATAAATTTTTGAAATGACATCTTAAGGTCATAACTACTTATTCTATACTGTCGCTCCTTTTACTATAGTTGGAATCATTGGATTCTAAACTGTCTAGAGAACACGACTTGTTTGACGTCTTCAAACAAAGATTGGATGGTTGCGGGTCTTCTTCTTCTTCCAAGTAGAATTTAGGATGATTTAATGGCGTGTTCTCAATGTCCTCATCATATGAATCACTGTCATATGGCGTTAGGTTGTCCCTTTTCCTTTGATTATTATCCCTATATTCTTTACTCTTTCTCCTTGTTGACGCACTACTATATTCTGTTCCAGCATTGTGCTGTCTTATTTGGATTGGTGCATTACTTTTATGTGAATGTCGAACATAATCATTTGTGTATCCTTGATCATGATTTGGAGCAAATTGATCCTGTGCAGAATTTGGATAAGAGGATTCCATTCTATTGGGATAATGTGAATGAAATGGAACACGTTTTTGTTCAGTTAGTAATGGCTCCTCCAATGTGTAATGCATGAAATTATTAAAAGAATCCACATTACGGTCAGAATATTCTTGATTTATTTTACTAGGGCAAGAGTATTGATGCTCTGTCTCTCCAGGGAATATATGATGGTGCTTTTTAAGACAACTTGATCTATCCGAGGCGGGATGAGGATGGTGAGATGTATTTCCCCTGCGCATTTTGGAATGTTCCCCATGTACTGGGCAATAAGGGTTATAAATGGGGATTTCTCCATTGGATGTAGAACTTTTACTTGAATTGCTAAGATTTGTAGTGTTTTTTATAATCTCTTTTTTCAACAATGAGATTTCTTCATCTAATTCTTCCTCAGATAAGATATTTGTTTCCTCGTTGTCTATTATTTCTTTTTGTTCAGATGTCACTATCATTGTATCATTAGAACTATTAAAATTTGTATTTATTGCTAATAGGGCGTTTTCTAGTCCGGAGTCTTTGTCAATATTTACTTGTCTTAAACGTTTATGTCCCTGCAGATAAGCTGCTAACTCTTTAGATTTTTTAGGAATACAAAATATACGCACTTCCTTTCGTATATCACTTGAAATCGACCCTTTGTGTGCCTTGTCAAAATAAACACACGCTATCCTTTTATCGTCGTTTCTTTTTGAATTTAATGCAAAGGTGACACCAACATTAAACTCGTTAGATTTTGCGCCTTCTTCCGCTTTAGTATCAGATCCAGGGGTCCACAAAATAATGGCAGCTGGTAGGTCCTCTAGTTTTTCCATATACCATGATGCATATCCTACGTCTTTTATTTTGGTTATTTCATCCTTCAGTTTATCGTAAATTATTTCTATTTGCAACTTTATTCTGCAAAACTTTGCAAATTCCGTTGCTAAAGTAATGTTTTCTGTTCTGTTATCGGAGTAAATCAAAAGTATCTTTAGATTATCATACATCTCTGAAATTATAAAAGAAATAAATCAATTTAATTAATATATTGTTGTTTGTGGAGAGGGCTTAAATAGGTTATGCCTCCTGTCCAATCCTTTTATATTCTTATTACATAACAAATTATATTCAAATCAAATCAAATCTTGTTTTTTGTACTTCTGAGAACTACTGGCAATGAAAATTCAAATCTGCACACATATGCAAAATGCTCACTTGGAAATTGTCCTTGAGACTGTATCTCTTATACCAATCAAAAATGAATGATATTGTGAAACATTACACCAGAATATTAAAGACTTTAGCAGCTATAACATATTCTCTTCATATTCTGGAATAAAAATCAGAACAAACCTGTGTCTTTTGGGGACAAATTGTTCCTCCATCGATAGTACATGTAGCATAAAATGACCAACAGTAAAATTCCCACAACCACACCCCCTATGACGGACAGTATTGTGTTTTCAGTGTGATCATTTCTTCTGACCGCTAGAAAAAAAATTACAAATTTTATTTTTTTGAAATTCATGCGCTGTACCTCAAAAATTTGCAAAATTGATACGTCACTCAATAGCATACGTTGTTTAGTGTGTATACAAAATCAAAGATACAGCAGTAATGTTCATGCATTTATTCTAAAATGACATTAGTCCTTCACAAAAATCTAGAGATATACATGAACTACAACCATGCTCATTTTTCTTATTTAGGGAAGCCGACTGAGATTTTATTGTGCGAATACTACAATAGCGAAACTCTAATTTTATAACAAACATTACTTACATTGGGAAAAATCTACCGTCCAGGTATTTTAGAGGGACCGTCTCAAAATACAGCTATTTTAACTTTAGGATTATATAGGAAAGTGTCGATTTTTCGCACTTTAAAGCAAATTATGCAAATACTACAATAGACAGGTTATAATATATAATGAGTTATACTATATTGTATATTAAATGTAAGAAACACTAAATTCGACCGTCTGGTTTGCACACAAGCCAATCGATTGATCACCGTCATGAAATAAAAAAAAAACACAGGCAGTTATTCCTTATATTTACATGCTCTTGATTTAACACATTCACGTGCTACAAGTCCCGCATTTCCGCCTTGCTCATGATATTTTTTAACCGCACCTATAGATGAACCACTGGACTTATGTAGAAATAAAGTATTTTACTATTTTGTAATTCTATCTCGAACGAATAGATTGGATATATGCAAATATATTTTAAGCCAAAAATCTTGATCAATTGGATCTTTCTTTAAAAATAGATAAGACTATATAAGATTAAAATAACAACAAAGATTCGAAGTGCTGGAATGTATCGCATTCATTATTTTCTGTATATCATATATACTTACTGCTACTGATTCAACATGTCATTAATTTTTATACCTGAAAACTTTCCCTTGTTCATAGGATTTCCAACTTTGAAAAAAGAAGACTTTGTGAATCTACAGCTATCTGAACATTTTGCATCTGTAGTAATGACTTCTATCTAAAAAATAAAGCTATATATTTATAGCTTCATTCTAATTGTTACATCATAATTACCTGGTGTTTAAACTGAAAATTAAAAAAAAACTAATTCTTCTAAAAAATATTAATCTTCCAATGATGATGAGCACCCTGTCTTATTTATTTCATTTTTCGTTCATTAAAGTCTGTTAGAATGACTTGTTGTAAGCTCATTTTAAAACAGAAGTTACATTCAAAAAGGTATGTCAATATACTCACTGATACATAATAATTCCCATCCACCACATCTTCAAAACAATATCTTTGATTTGCAGTAAGAATATTTTTGTACGTTTTATTCAGATCAATGCTAAACAAGGACACATTATACATTGTTACTGCTATAGAATCGGGTACTCGATCAAAGAAGATTGTGACGTCATTTTCTTTGGGGAAGAAAGCAACAGCAATTGTAGACTTCTATAGCTGTGGGTGATACACTACAAGAAATAGATACATATTATACTGTATTTAAATTCTTAAAATACCTATTGCAAAAATTAAATCTCTAAGTATTCTCTATTTTTTTTAAAATGAATTACATGTAAATATTAAAAGTAATTTGAACTTTAAATTGTTTCCCTATTCTTTTGATTTTTTTTTAAATATACACTTAACATTCCTCTGAACATGAGATGAATGTGTCTTATAATAAATTTTTTAATAAGTGGTTAAATTGACGTCAAATTTAGAAGAAAGAAAAAATAATAATAGTGCTCTTATTTGGCAATTTTTATGTTATCAACGTAGATAAACAAATGATGACAATATCAGAATTGAACGGATATTTACAAAGTTATGAAAAAAGACGGTCAGAACTTTTATCAAGAAGACAGAGAGGGGTTTTTCATCCGTATTCCTTATTCCTTTTCTTTTCTTCCGATAAGTGGACATTCCCACAACTTTAGTGAGTGTCTTAATCTAAACTTTGAGAAGATCGAAAACAAAAAGAGGTGAAAGTCAGACTTGCAAACGAGGAAAATGTGCGATCTAGACGAGCATATGAATTGCATAAGATATAGTGCTCCTCAAATAAAGTGGTTGGTGCATCAAATTGTTCTCACGCCCAAACGAAGGACATGTAATGGAAATCAAATAAGTGTAAGGTGCAAAATACAGTCATATAGATCGTTGGACAGGAAAGCCATCGAATCAATGAAAGGAATGCAATGGCTTCTTGTCATTGGAAAACACGTTGTGAAGACTAATGAAAGTTATGACGTAACCTCAGAAGACATTAAATTCATAAGAGAAAAAGAAACAGATATTTATGGAAACAGGCACCTAAACATTCATGAGGGAGTATGGCGTTCAATGCGTGTTTCAGTGTCATAAGTCAAGGAATATCAAGTACGATTCCGTCAATGTACCAAACTTTCAGAAAAAACAGAGTTGGCGATTATTCCGGGTATGCTTGATATAAATTCCTCTGACAAAGAAGTGAAACATTACTCAAAGCAATTGTCGGATATTGCACTTTATTTTGGAAAACAACTTAACGATTAGAAGACATTGTACATGTATGTGGCCACAATTTTTATGATTATAATAAAAACTTTTAAAAATCCACATTTCTGCTGCCCAGTGGGGATCCGGGTTAGAATAGGTCCTCAGTACCCCCTTGCTTGTTGTAAAAGATAAGGCGACTAAATGGGGCGGTCCTTCGCATGAGACCGTATAAACCGAGGCCCCGTGTCACAGCAGGTGTGGCACGATAAAGATCCGTCCCTGCTCAGAGGCCGTAAGTGCCGAGCATAGGCCTAAATTTGCAGCCCTTCATCGGCAATGGTGACGTCTCTATATCAGTGAAATATTCTGGAGAGTGACGTTAAGGTGATTTGAACGTGACGAAATCAAATCTACCGCGCAACTCGAACTGCTGAAAATAGGCTGATCACTGCTGATGTCGTGATACTAATAATTACGTCTCATTTTGTTATAAAAGTAATTTAATGGACCACAAGCAACGATTTGAGAGACAAATAAAGTAATTTTCAATAGAATTCTGATAAAATCATTCAACATTGGCTTTTCGAGTCTTCTTCCGACATTAGGAATTTACGACAATTCCCTGGCCGTTTTCCGCCACCATGTTGACAGAGAGACAGTCTCTTATTTTCAAAGAAAAAAAACACTTTATTCGGTTGTTTTTGTATCCAAGAAGTGTACTGATCTATGCTGTTTGGTACCTTGCAACAACAGTTCAGGCGATTTTATTTCTAGGGTCAGCCTGCACGACAAGATCAAGATGTACACCATGATTTTCAGGTAAATCCAACAAAACGTTCCGACCGAGCCTTCTTGTTCACTATGTTTAGTACGTAATGTCTTCTAAAAAGACACCATGATTTTCAGGTAAATCCAACAAAACGTTCCGACCGAGCCTTCTTGTTCACTATGTTTAGTACGTAATGTCTTCTAAAAAGACACCATGATTTTCAGGTAAATCCAACAAAACGTTCCGACCGAGCCTTCTTGTTCACTATGTTTAGTACGTAATGTCTTCTAAAAAGACACAGTTTATTTACATCATGGTGAAAGGTTAGCTAATCGAGTAAATGCAGAAGTATAATATCATGAATATGATCTATGTACGCTTTTGTCTCATCTCGAAAATGAAGGGAAAAAAATTTCACATGGCTGCTATGGGCAGTGCATAGAATGAGTCAATGAGAATGACACCATTGATGATTGATGCAGTGAGTTCTTATTCTCGTGATAAAGATATTTTGTACTTGTCCTTTAAAACAATATTGAATTTATTCACACAAATGAGAAAATAGCAAAAAATCATGCACATTTCATGATTGGTCATTGAATGACGGAAAAAAAATAGTTCCCTTGTTTACAATTACAAACTTGATGTAAAATAGCATGATAAAAAGTCTTTGTAAAAAAAAAAAACAAAAAAAAAACAGTTGACCAATTATTATATTATATGTATTCTCATTTTATGAAACATTATTGAGGACACTGATTCTAAGTTCATGTTTACAGCACACATTCATTTATTAGTTTTTGTTCGGAAGTAATTTATAAAAAGGAAGGTCTATAAAATTTTCAGAGAAGTCTATAAAATCCACACGTAAGTTGAATACTGTCAGATAAGTGATTAATTTTGTTTTCTCGATAGGTTTTTAATAACCGCCAAAGGAACAGACTGGAGTTTCCATCAGTAAGCAGTCAAAATGTACAACCTGAGTCAACACTTGCAGTATAATCCCTTTGATCCAGATGTGCTAAAAGACAACTGTGATGCTTAAACCATCTGGCTGGGTATGAAAAATTTATAATTCTACATTGATAAACTTTTCAAATTTTAAAAATTAAACTTGCTAAAATTATTATAGTACATGTCAGACTGATAAAATGTACTTATTACTGTATACCGGGAAATTTTGCCCCGTTTTATTGTTGCCCCTTTCACCCTGACCTCGGTTGGGCGAATTCAAAGATTACAGCACATTTTAACTCCCTGTATTATCTGCAAAATTAATGTAATTCAAAATCCTTTGTATTATCCTTGGGGTAAGTTTTTATTAATGAAAGAGTCATGCCAAATCTACTAAATGAATGCTAAACTCTTCAATTTGAGAGTGAATTTTGATTTTCCATATGATGTCGCATGGTATTCAAGGTTTGTGACATAAACATATAATTGAAAAAAACTTAATATAATCTTTTGAGCTTACTGTCAATGTAATTTTGTATTATATGCCCCCAATTCTATGCATTTCATAGGCTAAATACATGTGGAATGTAAATATTATTTTGTAGGTATCATGCTATTTTATTTCATTGGAACTATTACTGTTAGAATATCAATAATCAGTCAGTAATAGGTAATTTTATAATCGATATGTTACATTATTACATGTGTATTCAGTGTCCACCTGTTAATAAGGCTGTAACTGAAGTAAAGTTTTTTTCAGGCTAAGAATCTCATCTGTGTTGAATTTGGCCACATGTCAACATGACTGAGGTGTTTACACTCAAGCTGCAATGAAAGACCTAATTGTTCATCAGAATTTTACCAATTGAAAGCCACAGAAAGTCAAGATTGAAGTTGGAAAAATAAAAGGGAAGAAGCATTTGTGTCAGAACCTCCAATAAGATTTAAAGCACTTCTGTACAGACCTGCTGCATACATGAAAATGATATACTTTTTGAGGAACTTTTGTAATACACTGTAATAAATCCGTCTTTTTTCCATTCAGTGTGCCCATTTATGTTATTCCGAAGTTTAAGCTTGCAAAAGTTAATCAATGATACATTATACATATATTACATGGCTTCAAGGGCAGCATACTAGAATATTTGCCCCTCGGTGACAGGAAAGCCCTGGAGTGTTATGTTGCTCGATGCCGAAGGCAGAGGGTGACATAACACTCCAGGGCTTTCCTGTCACAGAGGGGCAAATATTCTGGTATTAATGCCCAAGAATTAAGCCATGTAATATATTAGGGATGGGTATCGCCAAAAATTTCGTATCGCGATATATCACGATTTTTTTCCCACAATATCACGATAAAATCATGATATTTTTAAAAGCAGTTTTTACAATGATTTTATATGAAAAGTCATTATTTTTCTAAAAAATTTGCTTGAAAAACAAAATTTTATTTTCTAAAAATATTTATGTATTTAAAATTAACTATGTTTGGACGATAAAATGCCGTTCTTTTCACGTTTTACAACATTTTTATACTTTCTGTAATTGTAATTTGAAAAGATTAAACAAATAAATGAATAATTTCTACACTTTATAATATGTACCTAAATACCGGTATTTAGGTCTCCGTATCACAATACGTATCACGCAACAAAAAATCGCGATATACCGGTATACCGATAAAATCGCACATCCCTATAATATATGGTATGGTATATAACTTTTTTAATCATTGAAACCCTAATCGATCATCGAACATATTTATTGAACACTAGGCCTATGTAAACATGTACGTTGAGTATAATTCAGAAATATCCCGTCCTGTTTCATGGCAGAGAGTTTTCAGTACACTGACAAGTTGATAACCTTTGTTGTATTTAAGGATTTTTTCTCCTCAATTAAATTATTTAATTCATCTAAATTCAAATAAACAAATCACAGATGTTGTCCAGACTTTTTAATTTTAGCAGAACTGTTTACATTTGCTTAACAACTGCCTCTGTAAATTTCGAACCCAACATATTTAATACACAGAATGATTGCACGCGAGGGAACATAACTGTGTTTGGGAGGGCAATATAACTGTTTCTGGTGGAACATAACTATATCCGGCGTGATTAAGCAGTTTTTCAGGGCATATTGATAAAAATATTATATTTGTGATAAAATGGGAAAACTTCTTCAAAAATGTTATATAAGTGTTTTGACATTTTTGTCATTCGTTTTTTCTAGATTTTTAAAAAAATCTTTAAAATTCCTTTTGTGTGTGTTTGTGTTCAGAAAGAGGAAATTTGGATTGTAAACCGTCGATCTTATTCTTAATTTACTGAAATTGGGTCATATGTATATCATTTATCATTATGTTCCATATTCCAATATGATATATAATATTTTAAATGGCAGGGAAAGGTCAGTCCATGGATATATATTTTTTTATACCCCCGCTCTGAAGGAGAGGGGGGTATACTGTTTTTCCCTTGTGCGTCTATCTGTCTGTCTGTGTGTCCATCCGAAACAAATTTTCGTCGCAGTTTTCTCAGCAAATACTCATCGTAGATGCTTGAAATTTTAACACAATCTTCTCTGAGGCATGCCATATGGTGGATTACATTTTAGCTCAAATCCAGTGTCAACTTCCTGTTTGTCTGTGCATCTGTCCGTTTCATACATAACAACTTTTCGTCGCAGTTTTCTCTGCAACTACTCATTGTAGATGCTTGAAATTTTAACACAATCTTCTCTAAGGTATGCCATATGTTTAGCTACATTTTTTTTTTCAAATCGGATATCAGCTTCCTGTTTGTCTTTGCGTCTGTCTGTTTCACACAACAAATTTTCGTTGCAGGTTTCTCATTTAGCTATTCATAGCGGATGCTTGAAATTTTATTACACTCTTTGTTGAGGCATGCCATATGGTGGGATTAATTTTGATATGAATCTGATGTCAACTTCATATTTTTCTGTGTATCTGCCTGTAATTGAACTTGTGTATATTAACATGATAGTGCTTATATTTACATCAGAGCGGGGGTATTTCTAGTGAGCATTGGCTCACAGATTTCTTGTTTTTATTAAGGCAAACACTTTACATTATTGGTTTGTTATTTTAAAAAAATCAGAGGAAATTCAGATTTGTAATGTGCACTTTTTTCACCTGAACTGTGCAAATATGTCAGTGTTATTTTCTAAATTAGGTATACATATAAAATCTTGAAAAAATTATTAAAAATTTTACATCATGATATTGTGTTATTTGTTTAATTCGCCAAGAATCAATTCAAAAGTTTAAGGTTAAAAAAAGCATAGGAAATTCGGAAATTGAATGAAAATTTTAAAATTCTTTAAAATTTACTTTATTTTTTCTTCAAAAGTATTATTTAAAGTTTGTTTTTAACATATTTTATTAAATAAATTGACATTGATTAATTTTGATTAAGCTGTATAGCCTCAATTGCCAATATATGTGTTCCGGGGTAATTTTTAAAAATAGACCAGAGGAAATTCGGATTAGAATATCTTTTTATTTGACTCATGACCATACCAATTTCTCCCCTCTGTTACTTAGCTATTCATCTCTTATTTAAAATAAAGGTTAGAAAAAAAATATCCAATTACTTTTAGTGTGTTTTTATAACCATTTTTGTTGTCAAGGTTAAGAAAAATGGACAATTTTTAAGACGACAAAGGAAATTCAGACTGTCGTAGAATGTTGTTGGAATGTACTATCTATGTGTAAAAATGATAACATGATGTTGATATGTTACCCTTTTTTATACATGAAAATATATAAATTCTGATTATAATTTGTAAGTTTTTTAATACTTTTTTTACTGGCAGTGGGATTTTTTCACAGATTTTACATTTTCAAACAAGGGCATATTCAGAGGATGTTGCCATGGAAACGAGCGCATTAACATATAATTTTTTTCATGATTCTTAAACCACAAACTTGTCCTTTATCTGAAGGTAACCATCTTTTAAAATTCCAATTACTTTCACGACAGGTTCGAATCACCTTAAACAGTATACAATCAATCAATCAATCATTTCATGAGCAAGGTTGCTTTTGATGTGTTGTTAAATGTCACATAACAAATATTCACACAAAGAGCATGAACATTGTATCTTGTGATAATTATGTAACAGTTCTTAAAGTTGCTCAGTCAGTAAATATGTGTCCAGAATGGGTCGAAATGATTAATCATGGTAGAATTTTGAAAGTGTGATGAAATAAAATTACTCCCCAAATTTTTTTTTTAAATTATTGTCTAATTTATTGCACCATAAATTTTACATTGATATCTATGGATATCGAATATGCCGGCGTGAAGCGTTGTAGTTCATAAACCTCATGAATCTTCAAAAATTAAATTCATTTTTTATATTTACATCATTTTTGGAGATATTCATGCTTATTCCTGATACATACCTAATGTAGTTCATGAGAAAATATACTGCATTTTATTTTGTTAAGAATCATAGGGGAAATTTATTGGAAATGTAAATATTAGAAAATATACTGAGCATTTATGCAAGATCCCACATTTTAAATTTCTAGGAGTACTTGTTTCCTCCCCTTTTAACAGATTTGTATTGTTAGTAGTTTCTTGAAATGGATCATTGTTCGTTTTTTCTAGTCATGAAGAGAAATTAAAACGGTTCTGCAATAAAGTAATCAGCAGCAGGTATACGTCGTATGTCAAGCATTGACAAATTTGAACGATTAAGGACAATTCTTTTCAAACTAGAGGCACTGTGAGCTAAATGATACCCCCGCCTCCCATATGAATAAAATGGCAGTGTCCATGTTTTGCTCTGGAAAATCCAAAATATATATCAGATCAAAAAGTAAAATAGGAGGTCACAATGGCAATATGTAATAAAGACTCTGTGAAAGTTTCATTAAATTTCCTTCAGTGGTATGAGAGGAGTTGCGGATAAGAGATGGGTACCCCAAAGCGTAACAGACGGACGGACAGACGGAAATACCGATTACTATATACCCTCCCGTAACATTTAATGATATGAATAAAATCATTCAATTTTCTGTAGTTGAAACTGTACATTCTTGCTTCCATATATACGAGGGCCGTTCAAAAATTACGATGACTATGCTATTATTTACTCTTACAGACGTCATAGAGTTATAAAATTTCACAGAAATATGTATCTCAAAGATTTCCTATAAATTTTGGGCAAAATTTCTGTATTTTAAAAAGATTTATACTAAAATTATCGGTATATTAATATCGCTGATTTAGAGGTACGGAGCACGACAAAAAATTGAAGCAAAAGCATGCGGAATCCAAAATTTAACTCATTTATTTTCTATAATTCGCAATATTTTTCGACAATTTACTCAAACGTATCTTTAAAGTGTTCTATTATTATGTATTTGGATTTCTGACGTGATATTTGAAGTACTAACAGAAATATAGTGATTTTCCTCTGATGCGATTCCCGTGAAAACGACTGTGAAAATGACGTCTCGTGAATTGACGGCGCACCACACTTTAGTTAAATTATGTGTAATGCTCGAGATATCGCCAACATAGATCCAAAATATGCATAATAAAACATGTAGTAAACTACGGTATTCGTGACATTCGTCCACAAATAGTAAATAGGAATTTTAGACCATTAGACCTCTGTAAAATGTCTACACTGGAGGACGGGAAGAGGATTATCGGCGAAAACTTTATCTGGAATGTAAAGAACGTGATTGAGAGTCATCAATATCACACTATCTCATAAATACATGCAGTTTTTGGTTTTAAAAAAAAAAGAATATTCTTTACTTGTTTAGTAGATTTAAAGCTTGACAAGAAATTGTGTTTTGATGTTGAGTAGATAAGATGACTCAAACTGTACAGGTACTCTTGGGAAAATGTTGAGAAAATAAAAGCCCAATCACATATTTTTTTTAATGATGTGAACGTCGAAGATTTTGGCAATTTGCTGCTCCGTGACTAAATGATATGTCCTGAAAAATCACTCAAAATTGATACCGATTTACAACATTTTGATATGAAATTTTGTAGACCATATAAGTAAAGATTCTTTTATATTATGTGCAATATTTTTCCCGATTATGTTGTCAAATAATTTTTCTGTGCAGCAAGTCCGCGTAATTTTTGAACGGCCCTCGTATATAAATTATAAACTAAAGTCAGCCCTTTTGTAGATTACATACGAGACTGTTAATATGATTTAATACCAGATAGAGGTTGGTTAAAAAGGAAAGTTCCTCAAGGTATTTTTTAAATCTCATCCGAAAATGCAATTTTTGAAATAAATAAATTATTCTACACAATTACATGTTTATATTTATGATAAATGCCACTTAAATACTAGAAACGTTTCCTTAGTACACATTTTAATCATAATAACATAAACGACACAAGAAATATTTCAAATAAGAAAGAAAAATAAAAATGTATTTTTGTATTTTTAATCAGTCTTAACTGATCTCATAAACATATAATAAGGTAAAATAAATATTATGCATTTCATTTTTTTAATTGCAACACAGAAATTCCATTTGATAAATTTATGTCCTGGAACATGAATTTTGAAGAAGTCTACACACCAGATAATTAAACATTTGTTTATCATATACCTTATTTCAAGACGCGGACTTGTTGGAAACATTTTAATGATCATATAAATTTTTGAAGCGACATCTTTAGGTCATAACTACTTATACTGTCGCTCCTTTTACTATAGTTGGAATCATTGGATTCTATACTGTCTAGAGAACACGACTTTTTTGACGTCTTCAAACAAAGATTGGATGGTTGGGTGTCTTCTTCTTCTTCCAAGTAGAATTTCGGATGATTTAGTGGCGTGTTTTCACTTTCTTCGTCATATGAGTCACTGTCATATGGCGTTAGGTTGTCCCTTTTTCTTTGATTATAATCCTTATATTCTTTACCCTTCCTTCTTGTTGACGCACTACTATATTCTGCCCCAGCACTATGCTGTCTTAGTAACATGGGTGCATTGCTTTTATGTGTATGTCGAATATAATCATTTTTGTATCCTTGACCATGATTTGCAGCAAATTGATCCTGAGCAGAATTGGGAAAGAGGATTCCATTCTGTTGGGATAATATGAATGAAAAGGAACACCTTTTTGTTCAGTTAGTAATGGGTCCTTCATTATGTAATGCACAGAATTATTAAAAGGATCAATATATTGGTCAGAATATTTTTGATTTATTTTACTAGGGCAAGAATGTTGATGCTCTGTCTCTACAGGGAATATATGATGGTGCTTTTTAAGACAACTTGATCTATCTGCGGCTGTATGCGGATGGTGGGTGTATT
>NW_026929225.1:0-36924 GCF_032062105.1 Saccostrea cuccullata | reverse complement strand
AAATTGACATCCTTTTTTTGTGGTCGATATTCCCCAAACAAACCGCAGAAAAAATTTTTAAAAAATTTTTGATGTTTCAAACAAAACAAAAAAAAATCTAATGACGCACTTTAGAAAAAGAAATAATATTATGAAAAAAAAAAAATCGTATTAGAAAATATGAACTAGAGGAAATAATCGTTTTAAAATCGGTATTTGAGGGGAAAATATAAATAGAAATGCAATCTTGCATAAATTAGGTCTTTATCAACTTATTAATATGAAGCGTTGAAGCCCTTCACTAGTTATGATGATACTGACAAAAAGTTACCGTATATGGTCCGGGAGCCCTTTTTTTAACGTGTTCTTGGGACCGGGGGCCCCACAGGGTGGCATTCGTGGTGGTTGAATTACAACAGGCTTTTCTTTTAGGAGTTTTTGGGGGAAAAAATTTTTTTAAAAAAGGAGGGGGAAATTGTGGTTATTTACCTTCAAGTTGAGGAATATACCCATTCCATGGTTAAAAAGTGTATATAACAACTAGTGCTAATTGTAAGGGAACCTTAAATTTTCCCCAAACGCTCCCCAAATCCCTTTTGTGCCATATTCCCGTAAGCTTTATTAAAAAAAGCAAACTCTATGCATTTAAGACTTTATCAATGTTTTCCCAGAAGTATACCAAGTATATTCAAATTTTAGCACAGCACGCTGGCATGTAAATGCATATGCATAATAAAAACTGCTCCACTATTTAAAATTTATATCTAAATATTAAGCGTTAAATCCAAAAGCATTAAAAATACATATTCAGTTGTATTCTTAATTTTCCCAAATTTTGCAGCCGTGCAGCATGTGCATGATGACCATACCCTCTTGTAGGAGTTACATGTCTGTGTAAGGTCCAAATCCCATCCTGTTTGGTTGAAAAACAAGGGAGTTACAGCCATTCAAAGTTTAAGCCAATTGATTGCAGTGCAGTGCATGGCAGCATTTAAAAAAATTGTTACATATCATATTGTAGGATATCTTAATGCATGCCTATGTCCAAGATTTCATAGCATTTCGAAAAAAAACGAAAAATATATTGATATTTTTGTTTGCCAATAATAAAACGTGCACGCACGTGCACGCACGTGCATGCATGTGCATGATGACCATACCTTCTTGTAGCAGTCCATTATGTCTGTCTATGTTCTAAACCCCATCTTGTTTGGTTGACAAACAAGGGAATATAGCCATTTAAAGTTTAAGCCAATAATTGCAGCGCACGCCAGCGATTTTTTTATACAATTGTTATATATCATTTTGTAGGAATTCTAAAGTATGCCTATGTTTTAAATTTCATAGCATTTTGTAAAAAAACAGAAAAGATATTGAGGTTTTTAGTTTCAGCCAATCAGAGAAAAGGCACGTGCATGCGCGTGAGTTCGGCAATTTGACAGTGTCTATTATTAACACTATTAATAATCCTTATATAATGAGTTTCAAAGCATTTCATAAAAAAAGAAAAAGATGACATATTAAATATATCAGTCATTTCACTCATTTCAGGGCCCCCGCACGTGCAGGCGTATGCACGCAAAATGACCTTCGTTACATCACCACACCCATTAACCCTAAAAAGGTTTTAACTTAGTTTGGTGAACAGTTTCTGAAACACTCGCGGAAAAAAAAGTACCGGAAACAAATAAAAAAAAAAAAAAAACTAGATGAATCTTTTGGAACAGAGGTCTTCCGTTAAATTTCAAAAAGATGAGATGTGATTTTATGAAAAAAAGAAATGACTTTAAGTTTTCCTTCATTAAATTTAAAATTTCTCATTTTGATCATGGAATTCTAAACACTTTTGTTCAATAAGGCTATTAAAAAACCCCCCCTTTTTGAGACGTAAAGCATAAAAATTCAGCATTTTGTCCCTTGCAATCCCTAATTATGTAACATATGATCAAAATGTTATCATATATTATGCAAATGTTATGAAATAATTTTGCCCCAGTAATGTATAACAAAATATTGATCATTAAAGATTTAAAGAAAGACTTTTGGCCCCCTCTGAGCCCCAATTTGAGGGGTTACCCCCTTTTTTTCTTATATCAAATGAAAATTCTTAGATTTTAAGTTTTTTTGTTACACTTATTCAAATTTCTATTGTTGTGGGATATGTTAAAGGGGAAAATTTTTAGGCCACCCACAAGCCCTTAAGGGGGCCGTTTTCAAAAATTCAAAGTATGCTTATTGTTTAGAACATTATTCTGGCCTTTTTTGTTCAATATTGCTTTTCAAAATATTCCCTATTTTCGAGATAAAAGCATCAAATATTTGATATTCTGGCCCCTTGTGACCCCTAATTACGTAACATATGATCAAAATTGTATCTTTTTGTTGCAAATCGTTAAGATAAATACTTTTGCTTCAGTAATGTATAACAGAATATTGATCATTAGAGATTTAAAGAAAAAACTTTTGGCCCCCTCTGAGCCCCTAATTTGAGGGGTCAGCCCCTTTTTCTTGATATCAAATGAAAGTCCTTATGATTTTGAAGATTTTTTGTTCAACACTTATTCAGAGATTACATTCGTTGGGGAAATATGAAAAGGAAAATTTTAGGGGCCACCCAAAGCCCTTAAAGGGGCCTTTTTACAAAAATTTTAATATGCATATTGTTTAGAACATTATTCTGGCCATCTTTTGTTCAATATTGTTTATCAAAAATTACCCATTTTCAAATATAAAGATAAAGATTTGTTTTCTGGCCCCTTGTGCCCCCTAATTACGTAACATATGATCAAAATTGTATCAAATATTGTTGCAAATTGTTAAGATAAATATTTCTGCTTCAGTAATGTATAACAGAATATTGATCATTAGAGAGTTATAGATCAAAGACTTTTGGCCCCTCTGAGTCCCTATTTTGAGGGGTTAGCCCCTTTTTCTTGATATAAAATGAAAGTCCTTATGATTTTGAAGATTTTTTGTTCAACACTTATTCAGAGATTTTTATTTGTTGTGTAGATATGCTAAACGAAAATATTTAGGGGCCATCCCAAAAGCCCAATGGGGCCATTTTACAAAAATTCAAAGTATGCACATTGTTTACAACATTATTCTGACCATCTTTTGTTCAGTATTGCTTATAAAAATTTCCCCCCTTTTTCAATTAAAGCGTCAAAGATTGAGCATTCTGGCCCCTTGTGACCCCTAATTACGTAACATATGATCAAAATTTCATAATAATTGTTGCAAATTGTTAATATAAAAATTTTGTTTTTAAATGTTTCACAAAATTTGATCATTAAAGAGTTAAAGATGAAAATTTTTGGCCCCTTGCCCCCCAAATTTTGAGGGGTCAGCCCCTTTTCTTTTTCAAATGAAAGGTCTTATGATTTTGAAGATTTTTTGTTCAACATTATTCAGAATTTCTACTTGTTATGGAATATGCTAAATTGAAATATTTAAGGGCCATTCTTACAGTCCTTAATGGGGACGTTTTACAAAAATTCAAAGTATGCATATTGTTAAAAATTATTCTACCATCTTTTGTTAATATTGCTTTTAAAAATGCCCCCCCTTTTCAAAAAAAGGTAAAATAACATTCGGGCCCTTCGGCCCCTTTAATTAGAAAGATATGCTTAAAAGTTTATAAGATATTGTTCCAAATGGTCTAAAATTAAATAATATCAAAATTAAAAAAAATGAAAAAAATTTTTGGTCATATGGGGGATCGAACCCGGGTCGCCCGCGTGACAACCCAACGGCTAACCATTTAGCCATTGGGATCGCCGCTTCGCGTTTTCAAATGCAAATATCTCGAGATTTGATTTTTCGATTTTCAAACAAATTACATATTTTGCTTCTGCAAAAGGGTCTCTATTCAAATAAAAAACAAAAATATTAAAAAAAAAAAAAAATTGCGTTTTTTAAATTCGCTTCCGGTATGGACCGGAAGTACTGACGGCGCACGAAAAGGCGATTCTGCAACGCTATAAATCATGAACTATCATCTTCAATTAATCTTCAGTTCATATCTTAAGCAGTTTTCGCTACTAAATCAAGACAAAATTGCATTTTAAAATCAGAAAATTCCCGATATCTCACGACCGGAAGTGACGTCATAAATTCGCTTAAAAACCTATCAAGATCGATTGATTAGCTATTACATATGAAAATTTTATGTAAATCGGTCCAGCCGTTTCTGAGAAATCGCGTGCACAAAATCGGTAAGAAAAAAAATAATAATAATAATAACTAGATACGATCTCGTTGTGAACAACGAGTGGGTCTTCCGTTCGATTCTTGATGAGATGAGATAAGATTTTGAATGAGATTTTCACTCTAAAGTAATGATTTTCCATAATCTGTAAAAAGACATTGAACAATAAAGACTTCTAAAATCTACTTTTGGCCCCTCACGGCCCCTAATATTAGGGATCAGCCCTTTTTCTTCAAAACATTTTAAAACTCTTAGGAGTTTGAACACTTTTTGTTCAACAACTATTCAGATATTCTTTTTCGTTTTTGAGTTATTTGAAAAAGAAATATTAAGGGACCAGCCCTTCAACTCCCTAATAGGGACGTTTAGCAAAAAATGAAAGGTTGCATATTGTTCAAACATGATTTTGAACATCTTTTTTTGTAGACAGTTGACTTCTAAAATATTTCTCACTTTCGAGATACAAAGCATCAAAGATTTGCCACCTTCTGGCCCCTTGTGGCCCCTTCCTTTATGTAATATTGCAAGCTTTTTTAAAATCATAATATACAGTTGTAGATAGTTAAAATAAACATTTTTGCTTCATTGATGTATAACAAATTCTTGACTGTTAAAGAGTAATCGAAAAAAGACTTTTAGCCACTTTTGGTCCCTTATGTGAGTACCCAGACCCTTTTCCTGGATTTCATTTTAAAGCTTTTTAAGATTTTTGAATACTTTTTGTTCAACAATTATTCAGAGATTCTTTTTGTTTTCGAGTTATTTGCAAAAAAAATATTTAGGGGCCAACCCTTCAACTTCCTAATGGGGACGTTTAGCAAAAAATGAAAGGTTGCATATTGTTCAGAACATATGATTTTTTTTGAACATCTTTTGTTCAAATTACTTGTCAAAATATTTTTATTTTCGAGATATAAAGCGTCAAAGATTTACCAATCTGGCCCCTTGGGCCCCTTATTATGTAATATACGATATTAAAATCCTAATATGCAGTTTTAGATTGTTAAAAAAACATTTTTGCTTCAGTAATGTATAACAAAATATTGACTGTTAAAGAGTTATCGAAAAAGACTTTAAGCCCCCTGGCCCCAATTTTAGGTCCAGCCTCTTTTTTTGGGTTTCATCTTAAAGCTCTTAGGATTTTGAACACTTTTTGTTCAACAACTATTCAGAGATTCTTTTTTTTTTTCAGTTTTTGCAAAAAAATATTAAAGGGGGAACCCTTCAAATCCCCAAGGGGGCATTTTTAAAAAACTGCAAGGTTGCAATTGTTCAGAAATATTTTAAATCTTTTTTTCAACATTACTTGTCAAAAAATTCCTCACTTTCGAGATACAAAGCATCAAAGATTTAGATTTGGCCCCTTTGGGCCCCAAAAGTACGACTTTAAAATCATAATATACAGTTGTAGATAGTTAAAATAAAAATTTTTGCTTCATTAATGTATAACAAATTCTTGACTGTTAAAGAGTTATCGAAAAAAACTTTTTGCCCCTTTTTGCCCCTAATTTTACCCAGCCCCTTTTCCTGGATTTCTTTTTAAAACTTTTAAGATTTTGAATACTTTTTGTTCAACAACTATTCAGAATTTTTTTTGTTTTCAGTTATTTGCAAAAGAAATATTAAGGGTTAAACCCCTTTAACTCCCTAATGGGACGTTTAGCAAAAAAAGCAAGGTTGCATATTGTTCAAAAATGATTTTGAAAATCTTTTGTTTAATTTACTTGTCAAAATATTTCTCACTTTCGAGATATAAAGCGTAAAATCTAGCCTTCTGGCCCCGTGGCCCCTAATTATGTAATAAACGACATTAGAATTATAATAAACAGTAGTAGATTGTTGAGATAAACATTTTTGTTTCAGTAATGTATAACAAAATATTGACTGTTAAAGAGTTATGAAAAAAAACTTTAAGCCCCTCTTGGTAATTTAGTGTCCAGCCCCTTTTTCTGGGTTTCATCTTAAAGCTTTTAGGATTTTTAACACTTTTTGCTCAACAACTATTCAGAGATTCTTTTGTTTTCGAGTTATTCGCAAAAGAAATATTAAGGGGCCAACCCTTCAACTCCCTAATGGGGACGTTTACCAAAAAATGAAAGGTTGCATATTGTTCAAAATATTTTGAACATCTTTTGTTCAACATTCTTGTCAAAATATTTCTCACTTTCGAGATATAAAGATAAAGATTTAGCCCTTTGGCCCCTTGTGGCCCCTTATTATGTAATGTACGACTTTAAAATCATAATAAACAGTTGTAGATAGTTAAAATAAACATTTTTGCTTCATTAATGTATAACAAATTCTTGACTGTTAAAGAGTTATAAAAAAGACTTTTAGCCCCTTTTTTGGGCCCCAATTTAGTACCCAGCCCCTTTTCTTGGATTTTTTTAAAGATCTTAAGATTTTAAACACTTTTTGTTCAACAATTACTCAGAGATTCTTTTTTGTTTTCGAGTTATTTGCAAAAGAAATATTAAAGGGGCCAACCCCTTAATCCTAATGGGGAAATTTATAAAAAAAGAAAGATTGCATATTGTTCAAACATGATTTTTTAAAATCTTTTGTTCAAATTACTTGTCAAAATATTTCTCACTTTCAATAAAAGGTAAAATTTTCCATTCTGGCCCCGTGGCCCCCAATTATGACCATACTATATTAAAATCATAATATACAGTTTAAGATTGTTGAGATAAAAATTTTTGCTTCATTAATGTATAACAAAATATTGACTATAAAATAGTTATCGAAAAAAATTTTAGCCCCTTTTGGCCCCCAATTTGATGAGTCAGCACTTTTTTACGAAATTATATGAAAGATCTTTATTTTGCACAAATATTGTTCAGTATGTTTTACAAAATATTTATACTTTAAAAATATGATGCAAAATGTCTCCAAAAATCACTGTGATTCGTGTCCAAAAATTTTACCCCCACCAGCTTTATATAGGTACTTCCGGAAACTATCCAAACTCCCAGTAACATGGGGGCAACCCATCATCACGAAAAATTTAGCGCCGCCAAATGTTTCTGAATATGAGGACAAAAGGTCCGCTGAATTTAAAAAAAGGGCGAAACTCTAACCGGAAGGATTTTTAAAAAAAAAAAAATGGAAAATTCAATGACCGCATAACCCCGAAAATTTTAACAAATCCATCGAGCCATCTTTTAAAATCTTTTGCACAAAATTTTTGCAAAAAAGAAAAAAAAGAAAATTGAAAAAGAAACATAAGAATAATAAAGGGCTTCCGCTGGAGACGGAAGACCCTAATAATGAGAAAAAGAAACCGAACGAAAACAATAAGGTCTTCCGTTGGAAACGGAAGACCTTAACTAGATACATCTGTTGCGAGCAACGAGTGGGTCTTCCGTCCGATTCGAAGAAAAAAAGAAAAATCTTGCAGAAAAAGTGATAAAAAAAATTGGACTTTGGGGGGCGAACCCCGGGGCGCCCGCGGACAATCCGACGCACTAACCATTCGGCCATAGAAAACACCGCTTCAAATTTTTAAATACGAAATTCTCGAGATTGCCTTTTTCGATTCTAAAACAAATTACATATTTTGAATTCGCAAAAGAGTCACCTTTAAATAATCTAATATCAAAGAAAAATATTGGAAAACAAAAAAGTTGAAAAATTGCGCTTTTTTAAATTTGGATCCGGTATACCGGAAGCACTGACGAAAATTTTATAGTATAGGGGCAGAACTACAACATGTCATCTATTAGTCCTGAAAATGACAAATTTAGCTTTTGTGTTTTTGAGTTTTTTTGTCGACAAAATGGTCACTAAAAATCGATTAAAGGTCGATAACTTTCCCACCGGAAGTGATTTTTAAAAATTAAAAAAAAAGGATCAAGTATAGATCATGATACATCATCTCTGAAAATTTCAAAGAAATTCGTCCATGCATCTCGAGAAATCGTCTGCAAAAATTTGGACGAAAAAAAATAAAATAATAATGAAAAGCCGTTGAAAGAACGAGGCTTCCCTCCCGTTTTTACCGAAAAGGGCCCAAAATGACATCAAAAAAAAAAGCAATCAGCAACGTTCCGGGGACTTTATAATTTCAAATTTTGCATCAAAAACCTTTAAAAAAAGCCAATTTTTGGGTACTTCCGGTTTGACCGGAAATGAGCCGACGGACAAAACTTAATTTTTTAGCTCTTAAGCATATGTTATCGAAAAACCTGTCAAGAACGGCAAAAAACGCGTTTTCCCATACTTCCGGTTTGACCGGAAGGACGACGCGGAGTATTTTGACAACCCGATATTAAGCGAATTTTAAAACTTTGTTTTTGACGTATTACAAAATTTAAAACTTTTTCAGATATAAAAAAAAATTTCGGGCCCCCCGGCCCCCCAAATTTTTTGGGGGCCCGCCCTTTTTTTAGATATCATTTGAAAGATCTTGGGATTCTACACTTCTTTTGTTCAATATGTTTTAACAAAATATTTCCAGGTAAAAAGATATCGTAGAAAAGGTGTTAAAAATTTTGAAATTCACGATATTACTATTTTCGGGCCATAGCAGGCCGACGTACGGCACTTCCGATAAAAAAAAATACACTATACATATTATAACATCCATCATACCCGAAAGTTTCATGTTTCTATTTTTAGCCATTATAGAAAGTTTGCGGAAACATACCCTTCAAAAATCATAAAATCCCAAAATCTCCAAACCGGAAGTGACGTCATCAAATTGGAAAAAAATGCATAAGGTTCAAGTAATGTTACATAAGTCCTAAAGTTTCATGGAAATCCATCGAGCCGTTTTTGAGAAAACGTGTGCACAAAATCGGTAAGAAAAAAAAAATAATAATGACAAAGCTCGTTGCAAAACAACGATAGGTTTCCCTCCTGTTTTACCGGAAGTACTTTCATTTTCCAAAAAAAGAAATAACGCCTAGAAAAGGTTTGAATCCTCTAAATTAGTAATTAATGCAAAAAAAAAGCAATTTTTGCTATTTCCGGTTTAACCGGGAAATGACGATGACGGACGGAAAATTAATTTTTATGCTCCAAAGAAAATGTTACCAAAAAACTTAAAAAAACGGCAAACATACCCGTATTTACACTTCCGGTTTGGCGGAAAGGAAGCCAATTTTTACACTCAGGAATTAACTTGTCATTTGAAAACTTTGCTTTTTGAAGTATTACAAATTTTCAATACTTTTTGAGATATCAAGTAAAAATTTTGGGCCCCTCTAGATCCCTAATTTTAGGGGTCAACCCTTTTTTCCAGATATAATTTGAAAGATCTTAGAATTCTTCACAATTTTTGTTCTATATGTTTTAACAAAATATTTACAAGTAAAAAGATATAATAGAAAAAGTGTAAAAAAATTTGAAACGCTCAATATGGCTTTTTCAGACCATACCGAGCGTTAAAGTGCAGTACTTCCGGTGAAAGTTAACAACACAATGCAAATCTACATTTGTTGCTCTATCGTCCAGATAAGGTTTCATCTTCCTGTGATGAGCGATTTTTAAGAGGAGCGACGGACAAAATTACCCTTAAAAATCACATAATTGCGAAAATTTTCAAACCGGAAGTGACGTCATCAAAATGAAAAAAAAATGCATTAAGTTTTTAATATGTTCTATCAGACCTGAAAGATTCATAAAAATCTAACGAGCCGTTTTCGAGAAATCGCGTTCACAAAATCAGGGAGAAAAAAAATTAGAAGAAAAACAGTGGAAAATAAACAAACGAATAACAAGAAGGTCTTCCGCTGAAGACGGAAGACCTAATAATAAAAGTGAAAAAGAAACCTAAGAATAACAAGAAGGTCTTCCGCTGAAGACGGAAGACCTTTAATAATAGTGAAAAAGAAACAATAGAATAATAGAAGGGTCTTCCGTTGGAGACGGAAGACCCTAATAATAATAAGAAACCGAGTAAAAACAATATGTTCCCAAACTCCGTTTGGGGAACATAATTAACAATGGAGATTTTTATACTTTATTCCAAAAATTTGATTTTCTGATTTCTAAATATTTTAACTTTTAAGCTTTTACTAAATGAAAAAAAAAATCTGATCAAAAACTGAATTATAATGCTAAAACATAAATCAAACTTCTAAACTCCTTCAATTTGAATGCTCCTGAATTAAAAATGTACAGCAAAAAGACTAAATTAACTGGAGGCATATTTTCGTACCAAATAAAGAGATTTCAAGTTGTTTTTCATTAAGATTTAAAAATTTTAGCAACTAAAAGAAAGAGACACTTAAAAATTTGTTGACTTTAGATATCAACATCAAAGTTTAAATTTTTTAAATGAAAAAGAAATGCATTCATATATTATATACTTATATGTATAAAACAACTGAAATTAAAAAATTAAGCTATGAAAAAAAAATTCGATGTTATTACATGTAGAAATCGAGCTATAATCTACATTTCGTTACAATTTCATAGCTTCCAGCAAGAATAAAAAATGTCCCTACTCCTGTTTTACAAAGGTACTGAATTGTCTAATAATTTTTTGTATGGTTCCCTTGCAACGTTGGATAACTCTCACAGCTTTTCTTTACATGAAAAAAGTGAAAATAATGAACACTGATTGATCTCCATAAAAACCTACAAACAATTACACATATCTGTACACAGAGCCTAAATTTCGACCCCCCCCCCAAAAAAAAAAAATCAAGAGGTGGGATCAGGTACCAGGGTGTTCTATTTTAAAATACAGTACTGGGCCCTAATTTGCAAAAATATAAGATGCAACTTTTATATTGGGGTTTTAAAGGACTTTAAAGAGTAAGAAGGAATTTATTGTCAAATGAACTGTTATTTTAGTGTCATTTGAAGGAAAGGAGATTGTTCTCGGTTTTGAAGTCAACAATATCCCGTCTTTGTAGCTTACTCACCATATAAAATCATAGCCTCCCTATCCCGTCCGAACTTATTAGAAGCAAAACACTCGTACTCCCGAAATCTGAGTCCGATATATTAGTAATTCTTAGACTCAGTTTGATTGTATGTGCCTTTCCTTCAGAATAAATGTCCACCTTGAGTCGCTCGGAGTTGGCGATTTCCCGCCCCTGGAACATCCAGTAGGAAAGAGCCTGCGGGAACGCCGTAATCTCACATAATAGAATTGTCTCTTTCCCTTTCTCTTGGGAAATACGTTTATTTATAAGACTGACTTCAGGCTGAACTGAAAGGGAAAAAAAAGGAATTAAAATGCATGGTATCTGCAATCAATTAAAAGACATTTTTAAAATTGAAGACATTCTAAATTTACTGTAGCTGCAGATCTGTTAACTCTCCGAAAAAAAATATTGATAGACCGGAGAGCTAACGTGCCACCCATTGGGAAAAAACTGTATATTTATTGCGCACAAAACAGTGCGCTCGGTTCTCGGTTTATTTCTCTATGTTTTTAAACTATAATCTCAAAATATAACTAACCGTGTGTTCCTAACATATTCTTTGACTCTTTCCACAATAAAACATTCCTCATAATTGTTGTTAATAGGCCCCTTGGCCCTGATATTGTAATCATCGAACATTTCGCTTATTTATACTGCCATTTTGGTTTCAAGGATAATTTGGTCCAATATGCTTCGTTCAGATGTCAACTACAAAAGTACTTGATAGAGGAAAGAGGATTTTTTTGAAATCTTCCAGTTTATGCAATTTAGGTAAGAATATGGAAGAATTGATCAACAACCGAGCGCACTTTTTTGCGCGCAATAAATATACAGTTTTCAATGGGTGGCACTGTAGCTCTCCGGTCTATCAATATTTTTTTTTTCGGAGAGCTACAGTACTGCAGCTAAATTTACTGTTAAACACTCTAGGATTTTTAATCAGAAGAATTCTACCAATGTACTTGAGGATTCCAACCAAAGAAATTATGCATGAATAGAGAATTGGCCACTAACTTACGATTTATACCAAAATTTAATTCCGCTGATAACTTTAAATTTTATATTAATGTGAAACTGGTTTTAAAATTTTTAAAAGGAATATAGAAAGATATTTTTACACTAGCAATTTTAAACAAAAAGATCAATTTTGCAGAATTTTACAATCAACTTAAGTTTTTTGTCTTAGTCTTAAGTTCTTTTGTAAAACGGGCCTGCAGATATTTTTTAAAGAATAAATATCCTAGACAATCTCAATCCAAATTTTAAAGGACGTACATTCTACAAACACTGCTGTCTCCATTTCTACAGCCGGGGGTACATCATTGGAGGCCACGCACTGGTAGATTCCGTCACAGTACCGACTGACGTTATGTATCACGAGGATTTCACCCTCCATCCCGATCCCTGCAATCAATCAATCAATAAAAATAAACAAATATATTTATAGCAAATACATAAATAAAATTAAGAAAATCAATTTAGATATATATCTGATTTCTAAGAGAAAAAAAATAAACAGCAAAGAAGTGAATATAGTGAAACTTGGTTATATCGAGCTCTAATTAAAACACTTCCTTCTTTTAACGAGGTCATTTTCACTCCTCTCATTGATCAGGAAAAATGGGATAAACAACATCGAACGTTTTAGATAAAATGTGTATTTTCAATTAAACTATCAATTGATAAAATAATCAATGCTACTCTGTAATAATATAATAAATATGATAATATATTTCCAAATTAAAACTAGCGGAACATGTAACTCCTTCTAGAAGACGATAGGTATTAAAAAGATTTTATGTTAACACTGATACCAATGACTTAATTATAATTAAGATTGACCTTATAAAAATGTAAGAGTCTTTGTGAGAGTAAAATGGATCGATATATTTATAGAATGAACAGTTTAGAAATCACAACAGTTGATATTACTTTGGTCAGTGATGCCTAGATAAGAATGTATCGAACCCTTGAATGACTGATAAATGCTTACAAGTTGTTTTTAATAAAGAAAAAAAAATTTTTTTTGTTGCGTTTTGCTGATCAAGAACATTTAATTCTGTTGTTTTATACATGTGATCATATCCCAGGGCTGATTATGCAGAATATTATATAGAGAGAAGGCCCTGTCCGAATTTGAGTTCATTAGTAGTAGTGGACAACACGATCTGTTAGATTAGAATAGTAGATAAGTTAGTAGCATGCAGTGGTCTATAACTGGTTAGTAAAGAGGCCATGCATTTACACAAAGTTTCCACTGGTTTATCAGTGACTAACATCGGTACAGGGGTCAGGGTCTACCTGTTTTCTCGGTCGTGTAAATGCATGGCTCTCTTTCCCCGCTTTCCCGCCGTTCTAGCTCTGATGTAATTAAACCTGTCAATAAACAGTACATTTGACAGGGTAAAAGTGAGTTGTATAAAGTATTAAAACGACTTCCCTCACCTGCCTCCATGGGATTTACGCAGAAAAGAAAAAATCAAACTAGCCATGCCTGTTTTCATAATGCAATAAATTTTATACAGTCATAAGCATTTCTATAAATTATATATATCACTCAGATAGTTGATTTTTATTGCTTACTTTCTTTTTTACTTTCCACTGTTTCCTCCAGAGGGCGCCTGTACCACTTCACGCTCGGCGCGGGAATTCCCGAGACGTTACAGATTACGTTGACTGTTTCCCCTTCCTTTGATAAAATCTCTTTCCTTGTTCCATCTTCATTTTCGTTTAGAATTTGTGGTGGAACTGCATAAGAGAGATGTAATCAAGTTTAATTCTGAGAAAGAATAATTCCATTTTAGAATGCTTCAAATCAGAAAGGAATGAATTTGCTTTAATTCCCTACAATAAATTAATGTCCAGGCTTTGTAATATCATGGACAGCTGCTTTTTCAATAAAAATGAAACTCGAAAATTTACTGAACCTTGTCAATGGTCATATGTCATATTATTTTGTTAAAAAATATTCCGATTGTACACACAAGAACTCTGAAGTGTACATCAAAAAGATGTACGTTCATCACCTGTATGCGGAGTTTATATTTCTCAGTTGATTCGATAGGCAAGAGCTTGCTCTGCATCAAGTTGATGAAACAAGAACATCAGCAGTCTCGTTTAAAGTCATCATTTCGTTAGTGCTATGGTCGATACAATGACCTTGTCTTTGTCAGCAAATACAATTTATCATTGAGTCAAATGCTGACTGACGTTTTTCATACTAATTGTTAGCCGACTACTTACACCCTGAATTGACGACAGATTTTGCATTTTCCCGATCATGACAAGGTCGGCAGGTGATGCTCACTTTTCTATGGTACCTGATCCCACCTCTGATGTTTTGGGGGTCCGCGTTGGCTCTGCTCCTGATTTTTTTTTTTATTGTTTAATGGACTTTTAAGCTTACATACTGTTCATTATCTCTATATATTTCATCTAAACCTTTTGAAAGAATTGCGTTGCAACATTTTACCAATGAAAAAAAAAAATGTTTATTCCCAGAATTAAATGGATGTAGTTTTTGATATCTTATAATGCAATTGCATTAGTATTTATTGATTCTAAAAAAAATAATGTAAGAAAAACCCTCTTAATAAGCTAAAACGCACTAGTACTCCTTTATACGAAAAACAAATATACAAAATTAGACACCTAAACAGAAAGAGTACAAATATTAATTTTTTTAATTTTCAAACGGTAAAATTTTCAGTTAAACAATAATTTTAACCAAAACTTTCATATCTAGAGTGCATTATAGACAAATAAAAGCAACACATTCAACATAATGTTATAAACTCATCATTTGACAGTATTGTAGAAAAATGTGGAAAAAAGATTCCATCAGCTTCATCTAAGAATTTCATAGATTTTTCAATTCTAATTGCTCAATTTTCCTCACAAATCATTGAAATCCTTTTAACGTGTTGAAGAAAATATATACATGGTCATTAGGTACCAGGTTTTCTTTAAAATTTTGGCGAAAGATGTCACGTCTTTGATGTTTTAGTTTTTGTTAATAATCTGCTCTTAGTCTTATAACGTCTAGTTCAATTTAGCCATAATAACACGTTTAGGATTCTTTATATTGTATCTATTTAGGATTGTGGTATTATTGGAATATCAAACAGTCACAATTCTATCTAATGATTTACGATGCATGGTATAGACTAAGTGCACTTTTTTTAGTATAATACTCTTTCATTCATTAGTAAAATTCCAATTCGTCTTATGTTTGTTATATTGTATTCTGACAAATGAAAAAAGATGAAAAACAAACAACAATTCAGTCAGTGAACAAATCATAAACATGGACCCCCAGAAATTTCAGAGGTGAGACCAGGTGCCTTGGAATAGAAGGCATCCCCTGTAGACCGGTCACATACGCCGAAAGCTCTATGTATGGATCAGGTACTTATAGTCTAGTAATCGGAAAATTGCGTGGTCAAATTTAGTACAAAAAGGCCTATATAACAATTAATCAGAAACAAGATATCAAAAGTACGACCCAATGATAGGTTATATTTGCTAATAAAGTCATTATAACGACCAAAAAATTTACGAAACGCTGACTTTAAACGAATTGTTGAAACCCCAGTAACATCAACTTATCTTCAGTAACCTGCTTCGGTTTAATAAATGGATCTTAATCAAAGCAAGCACTTGGTTAGCGATTAAGTTAGGAGACGTTAACACCATATGCAGGTGAAAATGGATTAATACTAGATACATAAGGAACGTTGATTATGAAAAAGCTTAAGTCCTCTCCTTGGTCACACAATTTAGTTGTTAGTTGACCCTTGCCGTCTTAAGTTAGTAAAACGTACGAAACAGGCTTCTTTGTGGTAAACTCTTCATTTCAAGCTAGTTTACTGAGATATATTGAGTCGACATATAAATGAAAATAACTATTGTTAAATGATCAAACGCCTTTGATATATATCAACGTTGAAGGCCGCTGCGAGTTTTTTTTTTCCCATGTAGCAGTTTTTGACGAGGTTCTGCAACAAACTGAGCTCCATCCTGTCAGTTTTTAGCAAACCTATTTTTGTATTCATACGAAGCAGAATTTGTGCAAAATCTTAGGCGTGAAAGGAAGAAAACACTTGCTGTGGTCTACAACTCGACATTTAGATATATCGACGACGTATTGTCAATTAACAATAGTAATTTGCTTTCCTATGTCGATACGATATATCCTAGTGAGTTTGAGATAAACGATACCACAGAATCTTACATATCTGTTTCATACTTGGATATTTTACTTGAAAAAGATATCAATGGTAATCTAACAACCATGCTCTATGATAAACGTGATGACTTTAACTTTTCTATCGTCAACTTCCCTTACTTATGCAGCAATATACCTTCATCACCTGCATACAGCGTTTATATATCTCAGTTGATTCGATACGCAAGAGCAGGGTCAACATATGAACAATTTCTGAAAACGAGAAAACGAGGGAAATCATTGACAAACAAATCGATGAAACAAGAATAGCAGGCAGTCTCGTTTAAATTCGTCATTTCGTAAGTTCTGTAGCGATACGGTGACCTTGTCAGCAAATACATTTTGTCATTGAGTCAAATGCTGACTGACGTTTTTCATACTTATTGTTAGTCCATTATTTAAACACTGAATTGACGACAATTTTTTTCCCTTATTTCCCAAAATAACAAGGAGCACACAGCGGGTGTGACCTGTCGGCAGAGGATGCTCACTCCTCCATGGCACCTGATCCCACCTCTGATGTTTTGGAGATCCGTGTTTGCTTTGTTCCTGTTTTGACATGGAGCACATGGTAGTTGATCGATTGACTGGGTAATTACTCCCTCGTGGTACCAGGCCTGGCGGCCATAAAACGTAGACGAGCTCAATTTTGATCTCCGTCTCACTTTTTCACTATATATTAACTCCTTTGGTAAAATTGAGACTGAGAACAAAAGTGAGCTCATCTGATTTTTATGGCCCCCTGGCCCGATCTCACCTTTGTTATCAGAGGTCCGTGTTGGCCTCTTTTAAGTATTGCATAAATGGTCTTTTGACAATGATCTCTATATATTTTTTATCATTTGTAAAATATAAATAAATATCAAACTCAGACGAATTACATTATGGATGAAAAATATAGAGATAATGAACAGTATTCGATCTCAAAAGTCTATTAAACAATACAAAATAGGAGCAGAGCAAACATGGACCTCTAAAATATCATAAATGGGATCAGGTGGTATGGAGGAATGATCATCTCCTGCCTACCAACCGGTAACACCCGCAATGTGCTCCTTGTCATGATCGGGAAATAACGGGGAAACCCGTTGGCAATTTAGTGTATATATAAAGCTCTAAAAATTAGTATGAAAAACATTAATCAGTACTTGACTTAGTGATATATTATATTTGCTGACAAGGTCATTGTATTCGACCAAAGAACTTACGAATGATGACTTAAAACGAGACCAATGATATTCTTGTTTCAGCAACATGTTTATCAATATATAACCTCGTTTAAAAAATGTTCATACCTAGAGCATGCTCTAGAGAAGAGATATAAGCCCCATATGCAGATAATGAAGATATATTTCTGCATCAATAAGGGAAGTTGACGATTGAAAAGCTACTTTTTTTGTATTGATCACAAACAACTGACTGATCACGGGAATAACCTCTTAAGAGATGTTCAATTCGGGGTCACTGAAAATAAATAATAAATAATAATAATATATATATTGAATCACTCCTTAGGAAACATCCTGTAAATTTCACATCAAGTTTGTGAGGTAATTCGAGAGGTCAAGGTGTTATCAAGATAAACAAGAGTTAAACCTTATCTTTTCTTCATAGAACTTTGTGGACTTCAACCATGATTAAGTTTTTCTTGCTTGCCGTTCTCATTGTAGGTAAGATTCGACTTTCATGAATTTCAAGAACAGTTTCCACAAATAAGCTACTATTCGTCACTATCAGGTTAAAGTGTGGTATTACCCTTGATCCAACATACTCCTCAAGACTACTGGCCTGAGATCTCATAGAAATGTTCATTATTCCCCGTTTGAAAAGTGGAAGGATATATATAGTGATCGAGATGTCCTTCCGTCCGTCTGTTATGCTTTGGGATACCAATCTCTTATCTGCAACTCCTTTTTTTCCACTGAATGAAATTTAATGAGACTGTCACAGAATCTTTGTTACAGTGGTGCCATTGTGACCTCTAATTTTAATTTTTGATCGGACACATACATTGCGTTTCCAAGAGCAAAACATGGACACGTCCATTTCTTCTATAATTTTGAAGGGTGTCCTTATCTCTTATCCGCAAACTCTCCCTATAATGAATAAAATGTAATGGTTCTTTCAGATTCTTTATTACAAATTTTCCACTGTGCACCTCCTATTTTACTTTTGATCTGACATTTATTTCGGGTCATCCGGAGCAAACCATGAACTTCGCCACTATGACTAGATGGGATGCAGGGGTTTCATTTAGTGAGCTCATTGCTCACAGTATCTCCAGTTTGATTTAATATCAAGAGTGAATTTGAATATGATTTTCAATTAAAAATATAAATGTGTGGAGATAACGAACAATATGCAAGCTTAAAGTTCATTTAAACAATACAGATTGGGAGCAGAGCAAACATTGATATCAACAAAATCAGAAAGGGATCAGCTGCTATTGAGGAGTAAACATCACCTATCGACTTGTCACACTCGCTGTGTGCTCTAAGTCATGATCGGATAAACACACAAAAATCGTACAAATTTCATTGAGTAAATAATGGCCTATCAATTGATATGGAAAACATCAGTCAGCATTTAAACAAATGATTAATCTTATTTGCTGAAAAGATCATTGTTTAGACTATATAAGCCTAATTTTGACTTCAATTGAATTCTCATTAACTTGTTGGTCAATAGCTTGCTTTCTTTAAAAAAGTGATTTTAAATACAGCATGCTCCTTCGTATCGAATCAGCTGGAAGAAATATACCCCATCAGAAATGAAAGGGGTTAATTGCTAATAAGTAAGAAAAGTGTTACCGATAAAAAAAAAACAAGTCATCGCGTTAATCAAACAATTTTGTTGTTTTTATTTATACTGAATTTTATTCACAAATAAGAGTGAATGGGATTAGGCAGCAGGCAAAGCCTATTTAAGCCCTCCCCCTGTTTTGTTGTTAGGTCATCACAAACCTCTTTTTCTAGTAAAGCATTCAAAAATGAAACAAATGTGTCAGACTATGGCGTCTTTAATTAATCGACTCGCATACATGAATGGAAGTAACAAATGTTAATTGATAATACTACGTCGATATATCTAAATGTCGAATTGAAGACCACAGCATGTGTTTTTTCTTCTTGTGTAGAAGTTTCTGAATACAACAATAGGTCTGCAAATAACTGGAAGTAATTAAAGATACTAGTATGCGTTCATTCCAATTTGTGAGACTTAGAACAATATAATATAACACCATTAAATATTAATAGCTATACTGAGGACCAGTATTCGTTCTTTACAGATTTCAAGTATTACCTTTTTTTAAAAAAGAAATCTTATAATTACCAAAAATTACTGAATTTTTTGTAATAAAAATTGTACATTAAAATTTTAAATATTAAGTCTCTTCATAAAAAGGTCATTGGTCACTGATGACATTATTTTTTTTAATGTGATGTGACTAAGATAGATCTTAATACACCAACTATCTTTTTCTATATTTAGGCATTAGTGCAGCCCCCATGAGCATGACCATCACACCCCTGACCCCCTCGAACACTCCCAGCTTTGTCATGAGATCCAACACACGGACTGTAGTACCTTTACAACAATGGTAGTGTGTGCCTCAAATCATCACACCTATCAGAACAGGTGAGGCAACAGGTGGCAATCACCTTTTCAAAGGTAAAAAGATAGGTGAAACAATAACAGGTAACAAATATAGCACCTGATCTCTGATCATCACACATACAGCACTGTATCACAGGTGAGACTACAGGTGGAAATGAATCAGATGAAGCAAAAACAGGTAAAAAATTGAGGACAGTACCTGCTACAGGTGTGGCAACAACAATTGACCAAAGGATTACAATTCCCATTCAATAAAAAGTATCAAATGTTGTAAGACACCTGTTAAAGGGAAGACAATAAACAAACAAAGCACGGGTATCCTAACAAGTAAAGGCATTTCCAGCAAATAAATGACAAATGTTAGAGCATTAGTTGATGCATGTTGGGTGGCACATTTCAAATAAAATGCAAAAACATGTGACCAATTGATGAAATCTACAGGAAAGGTTGTCAACAAATGATAACAAAGTCAAGTTAAAGTCAAGTTAGCACAGAAGGTGATACTTGTCAAGCTACCTAAGTAGATGGCATCAATCAAGTTACCACAGGAAGTGATCACAGTAAAGTTACTACAGTGGTTTGCTGTCAAGTTTTCAGCAGCAGGTAGTAAAAATCAAAAGACCACAGCTATTGGTTGAAGTCTTAGTTGACGAAAGCAGTTGGTAACGGTTGGGTTACACCATTAAGTGGTAACATTAAAGATACCACAAGTGTGTCATTTTTATTAACTACACCAAATAGTCAGACACGTATCAAAACAGGCGAGTCACTCAAACAAGCACAACGGGTTAAAGTCTATTAGACAGCAGCATTTTTAAAGGAAAGATTAATTTTGGTTAAGAGGTTATTGTCTTGAATAATTTTTAAAGATGACCATATGCATTCTCTATTCTTTGTTTTGCTTTTTTCAGCTGTGAATTTGCCAAAGCTGAGTGCAAACATCATCATGAAGGGCTAACTCTGGAGGCGGTGCACTACGGCGAATGTCTACATCACGAACATGGTCACAAAGCGTAAAATAAATTAACCTAAAATCACACCTGCCGATCGTTTTTTCGAAGCAAATTTTCTTTTAAGGAGGCTTCAACATATAACCCCAAATTAACCATCAGAAACTTATTTTTTAGATATGGTATCACATCTTTGGCAAAGAAAAAATTCATACATTTAAGTTTTGAAATTTGTCATTTTGTATATCTTTATATGGAGCTCTTCTTTTAAAGGAGATCAAATTTTCTTCTTTACGTATATGTTTCTGTGTCAACAACTGGCCGCCTTACACGTAGTTGACAACTACAACGTAACTGGTTGTAGCAGTCATGCTGCCTCAACTAATGTCGTGATAAGTGGTATATTCCACCCATTTTATCAATCAAACAGAAATTAAAGTAATATACGAGGGTTGTCCCGTAAAATCGTGGTCAAAGCGTTTTTCTCAAAAAGTAATGGGCGCACCGAGCTGAAATTTTCAGTAAATGTTTATTCATCATATTTAAGTGCATCATTATGTTTTTGATAATATATAGACAAAAATAAAGATTTTAATCTTGCTTGAATGTGCACAGGGTACGATCCTACGGCGCACAGTAAAAAAAACGTTGTTATATTAGAGAATACACAAAAATTAATTCGTAATAAAAGTTTTCAATACATAAGATTGGGACGAAAATTATCATAATTCGATTCCTTAATAAATTATTTCGTCTTTATTAAAATTTCAAGGCATTTGGTTAATTTTTGGCATAAAATTGGAAAGTGATAAACATAATGCTAAAAAAATAGCGATTTTTGATGACGTTACGCGCACCGGAGAGCAGTTCAGTTAGATTTGGATGTTGTAATGATACCTTAAGAGACTTTAAATGATAACAGAAGAAAGAAAATATGATCACCAGATCTTTAGAATACAAATAAAATGGAAGTTTTCTTAGCGAATTCTTTTTGATTGAGTCTCAGGTAGTACAAAATATACGGACAAACTGCTATTGTAATAGCATAAGACACTGTCAATGTCGACCGTTGATATGAGATTCTCTGCTATTTAAATGCTGGTGAGAATACTGTCCAAAACGTGCTAATGAATTTTTGAAAGATTGCATGTGTGTGCCAGATGGGTTCCTTATCTGGTTATAGACACTCACTTATGTGAATCAATGGAATTTTTAAATTTAAGTCTTATCCAACTTTATGTCAAAGATGAAACGTGACGCTGTTTTAAAACGTTATCATCCGTGCGCCGTAGGGCGATACAATACATGACATAACATCTAATAATTTGTTTATTTATGCAGATATCTATTTGAAATTTGCTCTGTATATATTCATAATATATGTACTAAAAAGTAGTGAAAATTTCAGAACGTAAAAATGATTATTTTTCAAACTACACAACTTGTCACGATTTTATGGGACAACCCTCGTATATAGTCATGCATATAATAGTGATGGTTTATTGTCCTTCTTTTGTAAGATTCCAACATGGAACAAAACCAGGAAGCATGCGCTGCATAAAATCGGAATATAAAACTTACCTAAAACATTGAGTTCAAGTTTTGATTGGATGGGTGTTGATTTGACATATATAGCGCCCTCTATCTTTAACTTTGACGTCGCGAATTAATAAATTCCAATCTCTGGTATAAGGTCTATCGATTCCAATTCTATCGTCATCAATGATTCGGTTTATGTCAAAAGTCAATAATGTTGAGTAAACAACCTTCAAAAAGTAATGTTAATTACAATAATCACACCAGGAAAATACTTATTGTAGTATTTCGGCTGTAAATTATTCAAATAAGACATTTTAAAGGAATAAGACATTATACACTTTCAAGATTGCTCATCAATGATGTTCAAGATTTGACCTTTCTGCAACCGTACCTTATGTTCTCCAAGAAACTCAACCGAACACGGCAATATCGCGGTTTTACCCACCACGACTGTAATGTTGATAACTGGGACGTCAAAACTCGGCTCCAGAGCGAAAATATCTACAGGAAAGAGGGAAAACATTTTATTATGTAAACAGGAAAGCATGCAAGGACACTGAGTAATAGGGAGATTGACCATGAAATATATAATCTCAAAATGTATATGAATATTGGTATGTACAGCCACACGGGGTACATGCAGGTATTTTATTATTAATGAATAGTAACTTGTTGTGAGATTTTATTTTCATGAGCAGCTCATGAAAATAAAATCTCACAACAATCATACTACTATTCATTAATAATAAAATACCTGCATGTACCCCGTGTGGCTGTACATACCCGGGTATATCGTAAGTTATATGTTAAATATCTCAGACCATCACCAAATAAAGCAGGTAAACATATATCATGTGATGTTAATCCCAATACAATATCATCAAGTGAATATGTTTCATAAGTTATATTTAAGGGGGCCGACTATAGTTTTATTGTGTGAAAACTGCAATAGCGAAACTCTTTATTTTTAAACCATATATAACTTACATTAACTGCAGTGTACATGCAAAGTTTGGGGGAAATCTACCAACCAGATATTTTTGAGGGACCGTCTCAAAATACAAGTACATTCACTATAGGATTATATAGGAAGATGCCAATTTTTAGCACTTTAAAGCAAACTATACAAATACTACAATAGACATTTTGTTCAAACTATAATATTTGATGAGTAATACTATATTATACAATATATGTAAGAAACACAAAATTCTACCGTCTTGTTACCAGAGGGGGCATCTCAAAATGCATAACATTAGCAATTTTTACTATTTTCATAGACTATCACAAAATATGACGTACACAATGGATTCTCATGAAAACATGATACAAATATTAGAGATATTCTCAAATTTCTACGTTTTAAATTTCAAGAGCGTATTTTATTACTTTTTCTTTTAAAATATTTTTATTACCCCTTTCTTTAAGAGCTACAGATTACTATAACGTCAAAAACACTGCAACGACGTCAACCTACCTATCAATTACAAAATCGGTTAAAAAATCAGTTATATCAAATTGTAATTACATTTTTATACCTATAATTTCTTAATTTTGTTTAATGTTAATAATTAAGCGAAAAAAGTTGCATTAAAACAGTAAATATGCTACATTTTACTATGATGCGCAAAATATTGCGCAATGGAAACTACAGTCAGCCCCCTTAAATGTAATTAAACTAATAGCACATGTGTTAGCTATACTTAAAAAAAATTGCTGATAAACAAATTACATATAATTATATCAAAATAAAATTCTATCTCTTTTTTGTAACATACATGTATATCCAACTAAGTAATATTTCTGAAAGTAAAAAAAAATACACTTATAGCATACAATATGGTGAAGATAAACCTGTGGTAGTAGTAACCTGGTGAGCAAGCATTGCCCGGAACCCTATATACTGGCGACGCAGAATGGAGAGGATAAAATGTCAGTTTTTAAAATATAAATAGTTTTTTGAAGAAAGAAAAACACATATGAAAATTGTGATAATTAGATATTATTGCATTCAGAACACAGAGGAAGAATCCATCATAGGGAAAACAATCTATCAAAATAGTATACCGTAAAAATATTCTGGACGCGTTTAGAAAGAGATAAAATCGCCTTCCTTGTCATAAAACTGCTTACAACCATCGATTTTTGGAGGATCTTATGATTTTCAAGGGAAAAAGAATATCTTGCCAGTTTTTATTACGCGGGCCCCTTACACCATCAGCAAATCAGTACTAAAGCTATTTACTGCTGCAACCTAGCCGTATATTTGACGATAATCGAATTCACGGAGCGGGGTTAATGGATTTACATGTAATTTCAATTTTCCTTTAAGACAAGGAGCTTCATCACGTTATCTTTTGTGTCACAAACGTGTTGTCGTTCAGTGCATCTTTTTCTCTAAAGACGTAAGGGGCCTTTTTATCATCCTAACACGACACACGAGGTGGCGGGAGAGAAAGTTTTGACGTCCCTTGAGACTTTCCTCAGACATACAGACAAACGAATCTTGCTAGTAAAGTTTAATTTAGATAAGAATAAATGACATTCAGTCTTAATTATGTAATATAACATTTGGTAGAATCTTGTGCATTTTTTGGGAAGGATTATCATATTTACGTCATCGTATATCAAAGAATATTACAAGAAAATAGAAAAAATGATGATGAGAGCTAGAGTGTGAATCAAAAATATAAGAAAACTAGCTTTGAGGTATTGATAAGAAGAAAAAAGGTTCTTTTTCTAATTTATTGAAACATTTGAAACTATGTTTTGAAATATATGCAATTTGGGATATACACAGACATATCTAACCTTTGTCGTTCATGTTGATCAACATCAATTTTAAAAACTTCACAAAATTAATTTTTAGCTGATCTCGATCTCTCCCTCTCTCTCTCCCTCTCTCATGTACTCAAATATTTGGCCCACTAAAATAAACATCCCTTTTCCCTTGTATATAAAAAAATGCAACCATGAATCACCGGAAGCCCCATGTCGTGATCAACGGTTTACGGTATAAAAGTGACGATGTCGTGACCAATAGTTGTACGGTAAGTGTGAGCATGAGACACAAGAACGAGGTCCCAAATACGTTTTAGTGAATCTGAATTTTAGATTTCCCTGGTCATGACAAGATTGCGTGGAAAAGCCGGTTAACTGGCAGGAATAGGGAGAGAAAATAGTTTTTGGATACCTTGGGATACAATTTATTGATTTCTAGAATAAACAATTTAGACAAGTCCTACACAATTACGACTACCGTCTGTTTTCATTTCGTCTCCAAATAATTGTTTTCATTTCTTGAAGGCAAAATTGGCCTACGTATCCATGAAATTGCAGACAAGATGACTTAATTACTGTTTCTAAGTGAAAAGTCTTGGAAAAAAACGTAACAAAAGCTAGTAGTGTTTGTGTTCTACTTTGAGATGGTGGTGTAACAATATACGAAGGAATACATGTTTCATCATTTACAAATATGAAAAAAATATTTTTGAAGAAAAAAAATCATTAAGTTACGATTATCATTCTTCAGTGAAGAGCAAAATTGTAATATTATTCGTATAATATAAAGTTTAATTGTTAGTAATGAATAGTTCATTTTTCTTTTCTTCAAGAACGAAACAAAGGAAATGTCAGCTTTTGCCTCATTTTCTTAGGTATATTGCTATAGCCAAACAAATGCTAAAACGCAGATTTTTAATCTAATTTAAAAAATTTTCAAAATCTCTGATAAAATTATATATTGTTTTTTGATGTCCGTTGGCTTTTGAGAGCGTGCAATTCCAATATGAAACAACAATTTGCAAAAGACATATGAAGATTAGAACTTATTGGACACAGTGTAATACTTGACAGAGTAATTAGAATTAAAACTAGAATTAAAACCTGAACTGTCGGAAGACCACCCTCCGACAAAGTATAACCGGTTTACCAGAATACCTGTGTTTAAAAGAGATACAATGTGTATTATCTAGGGTGTGAATAAAAAGTGCCATCCAGAAGTGTCATCGTTGAAACCTACGAGTGCTTATATAAATACAATACATTTCTATAATTCTATAAGTGGTGCTGTGTTCCTGGTGGCTCAGTGCGTCGTTCATGCTGCTTGCCCTTTAGATGCCAGCTAATGAACATTTACTCGCGCAGAAAGTCGCAGAGCATTTGCTTGAGAATGAGAGACGAATGACAAGTGCCAAACCACAAGACACTAAAGGCGAGAACTAAATCTAATTACACAACAAAATGATCGTAGATTTCAATATTGATAGCTCAAACATCGGTCTTTATAAAGTTAAAAAAAATATAATTTGTGATCCAGGCTTTAATTTTTCGCAGATTTTGGAGTACGTTTTCGCCTTTTGTGATTGTGATGCTTTCGCATGCGCAAACCTTCCAGATCATATGGAATGGTAGCATCCTGTAGGCAACCTCCTAAAAGATTAATAGAAATGATTATAATTTAAAAGGGGCAACCTTAATTATAAGATGTAAAATGAAAATAGATGTTGGTGAAAAATTTTCTGAGGAATTCTGTAAAGTGCTGAAAAAAAAAAACTTTTTTTATTTATAAATATTGTATGTTAGATTATGTGTCAGGTAATCAGCAATAATAAAATTCAATTCTTTTTGCATTCTGGAACCTTCAGTTGCAATTCCTACAAAACAAAACAAATCAATGGTTTGTATAGATGTATTTAAATAAAAAAAAACTTCTAATTTAAAATCCACCAAAACTTTAAACTGTTCATTTCTTAATCATTCTTAATCACTGTCATTGTCAGTGACAGAGCACTATATAATGTTCAGGTTAATTTGAATCACCAGGAAAATATGTTCATACAATAATCATACTTTAAGTTCTTGAGGGTATTTTTTAGTCATACCCTTGTAATATATTGATGCAAAAGGATATTATAGAACCTCACCAAAACGGTCAATTGTAAGAAACACATTTACACAAAATATATATATCGTATTTAGCAAATAAAAAATCTGAATGAGAATAACTTCTCTCAAAAATGTCCTTATATCATGGAGCACAGTACTTTGAAAATTATTCATTTCTATTCATACTGTCAATGGAAAGATTTTTCAAATGGGTTCAGGGGCCTTCTACCTGTTTTCTCTTCGTTCTCATAAAATTTTCGAAAAAAAATAAATAAATGATGCTATTATTTAAATCTATGTCTGGAACTTTTGCTGTATACGTATTTTTAGTGCCTATTACATAGAGATTACATGATCAGTACGTACTGGTTCCCGTTGACAAAGCAGGTAGCAACATTGTTTTCGTTTGTAAAGCTCATTGTATCTTTGAAGAACATGGATTTAATTTTACAAGTGTAATCCAACTTATATTCACAGAGCGTTCCCTTTCCAAGGAAGAAATTCATCAAAATTGTATGTCAGTTATGAATATTTTTAATATCTCAAACAACCATTAGTTAATTTGAATTACCATATCTATATTGGCTTTCGAAACTTCACAAAATCCTTACAAAGATACAAATCGGACTCCGATTAATGTTCAACCAAGCCTCTTTTTTGCCCCTCACTAAGATATTAACAATAGTGAAGGAGAAACTTCAAGAGTACTGTACATGTGAAACAATATATTCGAGGAGTGGTGTAAATCAGATGTGGATACTTAAATATTTTAAGGAACATTTGCAAAATTTGAAATCACAAGACTTTACCAAAAGTCAGCAGCTTAAGAACTTTCGACTTTGCAACTTTATACACAACCTATCCCCACGATAAACTTAAGTGCAGGATTTTCGATATCATTGACAGCTGCTTTATCAAGAAAAATGGAACTCGTAAATTTACTTAGCTTGTCATTGGTCATTTGTTAAATTATTATGTTAAAAAACATTCTGATTATACACACACTTAAGTACTCTGAAGATGACATCAAAAAGATTCTTGCGTTTCTACGTGGTTTTGGTGACCAGGTCTTTCCACAATCTACTGGAATTCCCATTGCTACCAATTGCACACCGTTATTGGCAGATATTTTTTTTATTCATATGAAGCAAATTTGTCCAGAATCTTATACGTCGCAAGAAAATAAAAACATTTGCTGTTGCCCTCTACTCGACATTTAGATATATCGACGACGTATTGTCTATTAACAATCGTTATTTCCATACTTATTTCGGAGACAAAAGATACCACAAATTCTGAAACATATGTTTCATATTTAGATATTTTTTTTTTATATATTTTATACTTGAAAAAGACGTTAATGGTAATCTAACAAATAAGTTCTATGATAAATGTGATGTCTTTAAATCGTCAACTTCCCTTACTTATGCAGCAATTATACCTTCATCACCTGCATACGGAGTTTATATATCTCAGTTGATTCGTATATGCTCTACCTATATACAATTTCTAAGAGAATGTAAATTATTGACAAGTTAATGAAACAAGAATATAAACAGTCTCATTTAAAGTCACCATTTCGTAATATCTGCGGCCACTACAACGACCTTGTCAGCAAATACAATTTATCATTGACTCAAGTGCTGACTGAAGATTATCTACTTTTTGTTAGTCCATTATTTACAACGGTTTTTTCCGTTATTTCCCGATCATGACAAGGATCACACGGCAGGTGTGACCTGTCAGCAGGGGGTGCTCACACTTCAATGGCACCTGATCCCAACTCTGATGTTTTGGAGGTCTGTGTTTGTTATTCTCCTATTTTGTATTGTTTAAAGGACTTTTGAACTTGAATAGTGTTCGTTATTTCCATATCTTTGATCTAGACAACTTTCCAAAATTTTGCTTGGCAACCCTCGTATTGTTGCCTAAGTAAGGGAAATTGTCTATTAATACGTTAAAGTCATCACTTTTATCATAAATCTAGGTTGTTAGATTACAATTAACGTCCTTTTTAAAACAAATATCCAAATATCGAATAGATGTACCAGACTATGGGGTATCTTTGATTACAAGCTCACCGGGACATATTATGTCGACGTATAAATTGAAAAAACTTTTGTTAAATAACAATGTTGGCCACATTTTACTGTTTATTATTTTTCATTCGCGAGAGTTTTATTTTCGCGCAATTACGCAATACAATGTGATCGCGAAAAACTCCATTCTCGAATAAAAAATAGTATTCTTTTGGATTAATAACCCCAAATCGTAAAAAAAAATGTCTCGCGTATAAAGAGTATTGACTGTGTCGGGAAAATAAGGTGTCGCGAAAAAAAAGTGATCCACAGTATTTTAATGTAGAGTTGAAGCCCACAGGTAGTGTTTTTCTTCTTTTCATGTATAAGATTTTGAGCGCATTCTGCTTCATATGAATACAATGATAGGTCTGTTAATAGCGGGACGCAACTTCAGAGTTCTTGTGTGTATAATCAAAAATGCCTTTTTAACCAGACAATTTTGCAAATAACAAATGACAAGGTAAGTAAATTTACGAGTTACATTTTTATTGAAAAAGCAGCTGTCAATGATGTCAAGTAAGCCTGGACTTTAATCTATCGTGGGAAATGGTTGTATAACGCATTTTCATTCCATTTACTAGTACATGATCCTTAGAGCCCCACCTAGATACCGAGCTCTGATCATGAAACCATGAATTTCAAAAATGGTAAGTTTAGGGCTCAGTGATTATTATGTTCCCCAAACGAAGTTGGGGAACATATTGTTTTTACTCTGTTTCTTATTATGTTCCCCAAACGAAGTTGGGGAACATATTGTTTTTACTCTGTTTCTTATTATTATTATTATTATTTTTCTTCCTGGGAAAATTTTGTACTTGAGTGATCTTGTAAACTACACATCTGACTAAGGTAAAATGTTTTTAGGGTCAGTAGACATGTTATGTAGATTTGTCGAACAAAGGTCATTTTGCGCGCACGTGCTTGCAAGAGCGCGCACGTGCAACACTTGAAATGACCGACTTAATTGTTATAGGCATAACTTTTCACATTTTTGATGAAATGCTTTGAAACTCATAATATAAGGATATATTTGTGACATAAACAATATGACATGGTCAAAATAGCAAGATCTCACGCACATGCATGTGCGCTTCGCTCTGATTGGCTGAAACTAGAGTCTCTATATCTTTCTTGTTTCTTGACGACATTCTTTGAAATTTTGAACATAGCCATGCATTAAGATATCCTACAACCTGATATATAGCAATTATCATGAAAACACGTGCATGCACGTGCGATGTAATCTGATTGGCTGAAACTTTAAATAGCTATAACTCCCTTGGTTGTCAACCAAACAGGATGGGATTTGGAACATTGATAGATATAATGAACTTCTACTAGAAGGTATGGTCACCATGCACATGCATAGACGTGCGTGTACGTGCTCTGCAATCTGATTGGCTGAAACTTTAAACAGCTATAAATCCCTTGGTTTTCAACCAAACAGGATGGGATTTGGAACATAAATACACATGTATATATAAAGGACTTCTACAAGAAGGTATGGTCACTATCCAATGCATACATGTGCGTTTACGTGCGCGGCAATCTGATTGGCTGACTCCCTTGGTTTTCAACCAAACGGGGTTGGATTTAGAACATAGATAGATGTAATGGACTTCTACAAGAAGGTATGGTCACCATGCTCATGTATGCACGTGCGTGCATGTGAAATGGGTAAAATCAAAAATACACTTGAATGAGCGTTTTTTTTTTTTTTTTATACTTTTGGATTAAATACTTTAATATTTAGCATATTAAAATATATTGATTGTGTAGACAATATGATATGGTCATTACGCACATACATTCACATGCGCAAGTGTGCAATGATAAAATTTGAATGAACATGGTACGCTTCTGAGTAAACGTTGTTAAAGTCTCAAATGCATAGAGTTTGTCTTATTTTATTAAGCTTACAGGGAATATGAATATAAAAGGGAGTTGGGGAGCGTTTGGGGAACATCTGTAACGGTCCCCGTTACAATTAGCACTAGTTATTAGGGTCTTCCGTCTTCAGCGGAAGACCCTTCTATTATTCTTATGTTTCTTTTTCACTTTTCTTATTATTATTATTATTCTTTTTTTCTGCACAAATTTTGTGCAGGAGATTTCTTAGAGATGGTTGGATGGATTTGCTTCAAATTTTCAGGGATGTTGCAGGATAATCTGAAGTTTATACCGGCTGAAGGATTTTGTGAAAATCACTTCCGGTCTAGAGTTATCGCCTTTTTATCAAAATTCAGAGGACCTCCTTGTCCGTTCATTTTCTCGAAAACGGCTTGAGCTAGAGCGCTGAAATTTTCAGTGATGATAGAGGACATGTCCCCATGTTACTGGGAGTTCGGATAGTTTCCGGAAGTACCTAGTATGGAAGTTCGGTAGGGGTCAAAATTTAGGACACGAATCACGAGTGATTTTTTGAGACATTTTGCATCATATCTTTAAAAGTATAAATATTTTGTTAGAAGATACTGAACATCATTTGTGCAGAACAAAGAGATCTTTCAAATGATATCAAGAAAAAAAACGCTGGCTCAACACATTAGGGGCAGAAAGGGGCCAAAAGTCTTTAATCGATAACTTTTTATCAGTTAATATTTTGTAAGATAATACTGAAGCAAAAATGTTTATCTCAACAATCTACAGCTATATATTATAATTTTTATGACGTATGGTACATAATTAGGGGCCACAAGGGGCCAGAATGCCAAATCTTTGACGCTTTATATCTCGAGAATGAGAAATATTTTGATAAGTAATATTGAACAAAAGATGTTCAAAATGATGTTCTGAACAATATGCAACCTTTCATTTTTCGCTAAACGTTCCCATTAGGGAGTTGAAGGGTTGGCCCCTAAATATTTCTTTTGCGAATAACTCGAAAACGAAAAAGAATCTCTGAATAGTTGTTGAACAAAAAGTGCTCAAAATCCTATGAGCTTTAAGATGAAATCCAGAAAAAGGGGCTGGACACTCAAATTCAGGGGCCAAGAGGGGCTAAAAGTCTTTTTTCGATAACTCTTTAACAGTCAATATTTTGCTATACATTACTGAAGCAAAAATGTTTATCTAAACAATCTACAACTGTATATTATGATTTTTATGTCATATATTACATAATTAGGGGCTACAAGGGGCCAGAATGCTAAATCGTTAATGCTTTATATCTCGAAAGTGAGAAATATTTTGACAAGTATTATTGAACAAAAGATGTTCAAAATCATGTTCTGAACAATATGCAACCTGTCATTATTCGCTAAACGTCCCCATTAGGGAGTTGAACGGTTGGCCCCTAAATATTTCTTTTGCAAATAACTCGAAAACAAAAAAGAATCTCTGAATAGTTGTTGAACAAAAAGTGCTCAAAATCTTAAGAGCTTCAAAATGAAATCCAGGAAAAGGGGCTGGGCACTCAAATTAAGGGCCAAAAGGTGCCAAAAGTCTTTTTTCGATAACTCTTTAACAGTCAATAATTTGTAATACATTACTGAAGCAAAAATGTATCTCTCAACAATCTACAACTGTATATTATGATTTTTATGTCGTATATTACATAATTAGGGGCTACAAAGGGCCAGAATGCTAAATCTTTGACGCTTTGTATCTCAAAAGAGAGAAATATTTTGATAAGTAATATTGAACAAAAGATGTTCAAAATCATGTTCTGAACAATATGCAACCTTTTATTTTTCGCTAAACGTCCCCATTAGGGAGTTGAAGGGTTGGACCCTAAATATTTCTTTTGCAAATAACTCGAAAACAAAAAAGAATCTCTGAATAGTTGTTGAACAAAAAGCGTTCAAAATCCTAAGTGCTTTAAGATGAAATCCAGGAAAAGGGGCTGGACACTCAAATAAGGGGCTGAGGAGGGCCAAAAGTCTTTAATCGATAACTCTTTAGCAGTCAATATTTTGTTATACATTACTGAAGCAAAAATGTTTATCTCAACAATCTACAACTGTATATTATGATTTTAAAGTCGTACATTACATAATTAGGGGCCACAAGGGGCCAGAAGGCAAAGTCTTTGACGCTTTGTATCTCAAAAGTGAGAAATATTTTGATAAGTAATATTGAACAAAAAATGTTCAAAATGACGTTCTGAACAATATGCAACCTTTCATTTTTCGCTAAACGTCCCCATTAGGGAGTTGAAGGGCTGGTCCCTTAATATTTCTTTTCCGAATAACTCGAAAACGAAAAACAATATCTGAATAGTTGTTGAACAAAAAGTGTTCATAATCCTGAGAGCTTTTAAATGTTATGAAGAAAAAAGCGCTGATCCCTAATATTAGGGGCCGTGAGGGGCCAAAAGTCGATTTTAGAAGTCTTTATTTTTCAATGTCTTTTTACAGAATATGGAAAATCATTACTTAAGAATGAAAATCTCAATCAAAATCTGATCTCATCTCATCAAGAATTGAACGGAAGACACACTCGTTGCTCGCAACGAGATCGTATCTAGTTATGTTCCCCAAACGTAGTTGGGGAACATATTGTTTTTACTCTGTTTCTTATTATTATTATTATTATTATTATTATTATTATTCCTGGGAAAATTTTGTCCTCGAGTGATCTTGTAAACTATACATCCGACTAAGGTAAAATGTTTTTAGGGTCAGTAGACATGTTATGTAGATTTGCCGAACGAAGGTCATTTTGCGCGCACGTGCTTGCAAGAGCGCGCACGTGCAACACGAGAAATGACCAATATAATGGATATTACTGTAACTCTTCTTTATATGGAAGAATTTTTTTGAAACTCATAATATAAGGATACATTAGTAGTATAGACAAGATGGCATGGTCAAAATAGCAAGATCTCACGCGCATGCACGTGCGCTTTGCTCTGATTGGCTGAAACTAAAGTCTCAATATCTTTCTTGTTTCTTGTCATAATCTTTTGAAATTTTGAACATAGTCCTACATTATAAAAATCTACAGCATGATATATAAAAATTTCCATGAAAGCATGCGCATGGGCGCGTGCTGCAATCTGATTGGCTGAAACTTTAAATGGCTATATCTTCTTTGTTTTTTGACGAAATGCATTGAAATTTGAAACATAGTCATGTATTGGGATATCCTAAAATATAAAATAGGAAAAAAATCATGAAATCACGCGCATGCACGTGTGCTGCAATCTGATTGGCTGAAACTTTATATGGCTATATCTCCTTTGTTTTTTGACGAATTGTTTGGAATTTTAAAATATAGTCATTCATTTAGATACCCTTCAATAGGATAAAGATAAAAATTTATGAAATCACGCGCATGTATGTGTGCTGCAATCTGATTGGCTGAAAATTCAAATGGCTATAACTCCTTTGTTTTTCAATGAAACAGGATGGGATTTAGAACATAGATAAATACAAGGGACTCCTAAAAGAAGGTGTAGTCATTATGCACGTGCGTGCACGCGAAATGCGTAAAATTAAAAATACATTCGAATGAATGTATTTTTTAATACTTATGGATTAAATGCTTTGATATTAAGTATATTAAAATTTTAGATAGTGTAGACAAGATAATATGGTCGTTACGCAAATGAACACGCGTGCAATGCCTATTTTTAAATATATTTTGTATTTTTCTGGAAGACTTTCATTAAGTCTAAATTCCATAAAGTATTTCTTATTTAATAGAGATTACAGGGAATATGGCACCAAAAGGGAGGTGGGGAGCGTTTGGGGAACATCTGTAACGGTCCCCGTTACAATTAGCACTAGTTATTATTATTATTATTATTCCTGGGAAAATTTTGTCCTTGAGTGATCTTGTAAACTACACATCCGACTAAGGTAAAATGTTTTTAGGGTCAGTAGACATGTTATGTAGATTTGCCGAACAAAGGTCATTTTGCGCGCACGTGCTTGCAAGAGCGCGCACGTGCAACACATGAAATGACCGATTTAATTCATATAGGCGTAACTTTTTAAATTTTTGATGAAATGCTTTGAAACTCATAATGTAAGGATATATTAGTAATATAGACAAGATGATATGGTCAAAATAGCAAGATCTCACGCGCATGCACGTGCGCTTTGCTCTGATTGGCTGAAACTAAAGTCTCAATATCTTTCTTGTTTTTTGACGAAATCCTTTGAAATTTTGAACATAACCATGCATTAGGATTTCCTACAACATGATATATAGAAATTATCATGAAAACACGTGCATGAACGTGCGCTGCAATCTGATTGGCTGAAACTTTAAATAGCTATAACTCCCTTGGTTTTCAACCAAACAGGATGAGATTTGGAACATAGATATATAAAATGGACTTCTACAAGAGGGTATGGTCACCATGCACATGCATACACGTGCGTGTACGTGAGCTGCAATCTGATTGGCTGAAACTTTAAACACTTATAACTCCTTTGGTTTTCAACCAAACAGGATGGGATTTGGAACATAGATATATATAATGGACTTCTACAAGAAGATACGGTCACCATGCACATGCATACACGTGCGTGTACATGCGCTGCAATCTGATTGGCTGAAACTTTGAACAGTTTTAACTCCTTTGGTTTTCAACCAAACGGGATGGGATTTAGAACATAGATATATTTAATGAACTTCTACAAGAAGATACGGTCACCATGCTCATGTATACACGTGCGTGCATGTGAAAGGGGTAAAATCAAAAATACACTTGAATGAGCGAATTTTTTTAAATACTTTTGGATTAAATACTTTAATATTTAGTATATTAAAATATATAGATTGTGTAGACAAGATGATATGGTCATTACGTACATGCATTCACATGCGCACACATGCAATGCTAAAATTTGAATGAGTATGGTACATTTCTGGGTAAACGTTGTTAAAGTCTCAAATGCATAGAGGTTGTGTTTGTTAATGAAGCTTACTGGGAATATGGCACCAAAAGGGAGTTGGGGAGCGTTTGGGGAACATCTGTAACGGTCCCCGTTACAATTAGCACTAGTTATCATAACAATATCAAAACGTTTAACTTTTTAATGTCCTGGAATGAAGATTTTTTTTTAAAGATTCCATTAATTTTATGGTTTTGACCCCATCTCTCATGCCAAATGCAGACGGGACAATGAAATTCATTTTGTCTTTTTTCCTTTGCCATTAGATGCTATATACCGAAATTGGTTGAAATAGATTCAACCATTTCAGAGAAGAAACTGAAAATATTTTAAAGTTTACGACTATGATGGGCAGTTTCCATCCGAAATCTTGTAATCAAATAATGAAACATGTAGTCATTTAATAAAGTAATAAATGATTCAAAACGTTTACACATTTTATCTTCAAGGTCTAGACACTGCAACAGTGTTTTACGATGCTTTTACACTGTAATCTCTCTGATCTTATGGTTTTGTATTATTCCTTTTAATACTGAAGCGTGACATCTCTGATTTGATGCATGTATTTATGGTTTATAAGTACAATTTTACATGGACGCACAATAAGTAGTGTACGTGAGCAAAATATAACTAGATTTGCTTTACTGCTTGTCATATGATTTGAAACATAAGCTGGTCTGTCCAAAGGAAATTTTATTAGCCTC
>NW_026929224.1:0-37412 GCF_032062105.1 Saccostrea cuccullata | reverse complement strand
AAGCAGTCAGGGGCATAACTTAAACAAGTTATAAAAAAAAACTTAAATAAGTTATTTTTCATTATTTCACACAAATAAATTTTTTTTTAAAAATAACTTAAATAAGTTATTTTTATATCCTACTTGGACATTGATTTCTTGGATATTTCATGTTTCCTGCCAATTTGCATTGCATTTTGGGATTCCATTATGTAATACTAGATGGAGTTCACCGACTCCAATGGAGAATTGGTGAGGAGGTGGAGATAAACAGCATTTTAATCCTTATTTTGTGGTTTTATCCACATGGTGTATATGTACAACTTTTATCATTAAATAAAAAAAAATCCAGACTTTTCCCAAGACTTTTGACACTTTTCCTGCATTGAGCAAGGTTTATATTTAGTCAAACAATTGTTTTTGTCTTGGTGCACGAGCAAAATCCTTTGGTGCACGGGGTGTTAAGTTAGGGAGGAATGACACAAAATAACTTAAATAAGTTATTTATTTATTCAAGTTATTTTGGAAAAATAACGTGTTTGAGTTATTAAGGTTGGGGAAAAGTAGGTCATAGCAAAGAGAAGTAACTATTTTCAAAAAGTTAAAATTACTTTATTTTCAAAAAGTTAAAATTACAAGAATGAACCCACCAAAAATTGTGTATGATCACAAGTACTGTTTTTGTGGTTTAATTAAATTTATTAAGGGTGTGATATTAATGTCACAATAGCCGTATCAGCCCTGCAGGTCTGATATGGATATGCAGGGCTGATATAGGTTATCAGCCCCGCAAATCCATATCAGCCTGCAGGGCTGATACAGCTATTGTGACATCATGCAGCCATATTGCAATATGCAAAAAACCTGTATTTATCACTAAGTGTGTAATAAAAATATAATATTTGACTTTTGAGCAAGTTAGCGTATAGATTTGATTTAGTGCATTTCATAAAGTTCTTAATTATGAACATATGTGCAAGACATTCAGCATACTGTACTTGACTTAGCGGAAGTTTCTTTCCCCCCAAAGTGCTAAAAAGAATGCACGCCAAATGTAATGTTAATATTAGTATAGAATTTTGTGATTTCTAAAATGTTGGATATCATACAATCAAAATACCTGAGAAATAGGACCATTATACGATTAGTTTGGACTTTCAGTAAGGTGTGGCATTCTCGATGTTACCTAATTTGCTTCTGAAATTTACACTGCTTCCCTTCACTGTTGAAATATACATATGATAGAAATGCGGCCAAATGTCAACTGGCGTAGTAAATTGCCAATCAAATGTTCTCACACGGCACAGAGGTGAGGCATAAGTCGCCTCATCGTTGTCAACAATAATTTTAAGTTCTTGATGTTATAATTTCTTAACCAATAAGAATCTACTAGTATTCACCATTACGCAGCGCCGAGAATGCCATATGCTACTGAAAGTCCAAACTATAGGAGAAAATCATCCTATTAATTCGTAATATGTTGACGATGCAACCATTAGGATGAGCTCAGATACTGATTTATTTTTTTAATAAGATGGGCTTGTCAAATGTCATGTGACATTAGGTGTGTCTAGACTCTGATATCATGTGTTGTTGTATGTACTTAATGTAGGTTGCATTATAGATATACCCAACAGTGTAACACTCAGTTTTAATTAGAGGTGTAACAATACAGCGATACATCGATTGTATTGATCGCAAGGCCTCACGATATGTATATATCGTGATACAGTACAAGTTAATTTTCATTGTCTTATTAAAAAATTTTACATGCAAACTGAGAACTTTTAATGCAAACTGAGAACTTTTAAAGCTACAAAAATGACTGAAAACGAGGTAGTATAAAAAAATACAATGTTAAGACTATAAGTTGGCCTATAAATAACTTTGGTTAGGTAAGATATTTTTTATATTTTCTATAACTGGGGGTTAGTGAGCAAGAATATAAGCATATCAGTTAATTTAACTGTTAATGACACCTAGTGTATCACAATACGTGTTGTATCACATGACCATATCATGTTATGTATCGTATCGTTAGGAAGCTTGTGATACTCAAGCCTAATTTTAATGTTGATTTTACGCAATCAGGTGACATTCAAACTTTGCAGATCACCACAATGTGGTTTTCTGAATCCATTCCACTACTCTCGGCAACTGAAGACTTAGTATGCAGAAACATAACGTTATTGTTCTTGCATATCAAAAACTTCCATGTAATGGATTAATGTTACATAATTGACATAATTCTTCTCTTGCATATTTCTTAAATATACATTTATTTACTAGTTGTAACGGGGTATATAATAAACATGTCATTATAACAGTAACTTGATCTGAAGAGCTGTATCACGTCTCGTTGACAGGTGGGAATCATCAGATCAAAATATGAAATTTACAAGGACAAATACTGTATACAGGAAAATTTTCGCTCCCATTTTATTTTCGCCCCTTTTGGGCAAATTTAAAACAGGGCAAAATGAAACAATTAATACATATAATTTCTGTAATAAAACTATGAATGGGCAAAATTGTTTGCAAGTGTGAAAGGGCAAAAATTAAATGGTGCAAAAATAATCCTGCAGACAGTAAGAAAGAAATCCTAGTGAAATATCTTGCTAAACATATGCTGAACCAGCCTAATAAATCTGAGAGAGGAGCTTATCCTCATATGTTACATTTTTAACAATTACTTTTCTCTTTAGAGCGGACTTTTCTCATTAAATTCTCATTGAACATCATTACTTCATAAATACTTTAACTTTCCTTATTTGATAATCTAGCTACATTTGTACTATTTAGAGTTCAATCCTTGGCAATTCACTGTACTTTCGGCATGATTGTTTGAATCATAATTATATTTATTGATTGTCACTAGTGTAAGCATTGATATACCCCAGAAATCTAAATTGTGAGATTTAGAGCCTTCTCTACTCCCTTGCAAAAGAGCGGTAGTAAGAATTTATATCTGTGAGGTACTCGCGATACTACATGTAGGTGTTGTTCTATATGAGGTCAATATTGGTATTCCAACTTTACAAATTTATTACAAGTCTTACAGAAAACTGCTATAATGTACGTACAATGTACATAATTTACCCCGTACCAAAATATAGTGATTAGTCTAACCAAAATATAAACTATAAAAGCAATATTGAATATAAACAGATGGACAAGTTGAAAAAGATGATTCTAGTATGTGAAGAGTGTAGCTATAGAGAATTAAGCCAGTCGTCTTCCTCCCCGATCTGATGGTCGCATAAAAATGGGTGTTTCCAAATATAAGCAAGATAATTTACATCTGGATTGAAATGAAATAATTTAAGAATACATAAATAAACTACCACAATACATTAAACAAGTCAAATGATTCTTATTATAGCCTATGACTTTTCTGATAGAAAGGATACAAAAATTGAATACATTGCACCCTGCTTTAAAAAAGATCATATCATATGATATAAAATTATAATGATCTCTTAAAAATTCAATTTCAAAGCTGTTTGTATATAAACAAACACACTAACAGTGAAAGGAGAATTAAACAGAGGGAATTCGGAAAGGCTTATCCATGATTCTGTCTAACAGGTATAAAGCGGTCGACATGAAACTACTTTGAAGTAGTGTGTCTTTGTACAGACTTCAAGTCTCCAGAACATAATTCCACAATCGTTTCAAGGAATCAAACAAGGACGTGGGTTTTTTTTCAGTCCAAACCATGCCTTACCTGCTTCCTCAGTTCCTGAGTAAGCTGTTTACACCGGAAGTGTATAATGCCCTTATAGTACAATGTCCTGACTGATTATAATAAATAGTTTTTTGTCAATTTTGGTGCATACACAATATCATTTTTATTGGAAATAATAAATATTGTTATCTTCTATGAGAATCGTGCCAAAATGCAAAATAAAATATATAAAATTTTTATTGGACATAATAAAAACGACAGGGCCAGGGGTATAATGTCCTGCTTTAGCCAATTAGGATATAATGACCTGATTAAAAAAATCTAATAAACACAAGTTTGCATGATTTTTATATTCTAGTTTAATTCTATATCTTTTAACATGTTTAAGGATAATAATTATATGAAAAAAAAATTCACTAATAAAATTTTTTCAAGACGTACATTTTTATCCATATTTCCTTTCTGAGCATTTTTATTCCAATGCCCATAACCTGTACAGGCCCTTAGAGAGATCAAATGTGATTTTATTTAAAAGAATGCTGTAAAATGATAATAATTAAGAAAAATGTGGAAAATATAATTGTCACTTAATGAATTGTACTGTCATATAAGTAATTTAATGTGGTAGCTTTTTAAATTAAAAGATGCTTCAGCCCAAGTTTCTTTAATATAAACAACATGAAAACAATATACACTTAATATTCAATTATTTGCTCTTTAGCAGTAGATAATAAGTGCATTATGAGTAAAATTGAGATAGGCTATTATTGTATTAAGTAATGTCTATATATTATAGGACAAGTAAAATATATATGTTGAATTGATAACTACACTGTATATGTTCTCTCTCAAGTAAAAGGGGGGGGGGGTACAATCCAATCTCACTTTTTGCTTTAAAAAATGAAAAGAAAACAACACCAGAAATAGGTTGCTGAGCTCAAGAAAAAGGGGGTGGGTTGTTGAGGTGTTTGGTACAACCCAATCTTAGGTTTTGCTTTAAAAACAATAAGTTGCAGATCTCAAGAAGAAGGGGGGGGGGTGGGGTGGTACAACCCGATCCCACAATTGGCTCAAAAAAACTCACACATACAAACTACATTTCCATTTTCTCTAATTAAAGTGGACTGGATTTAGTTCAGTTAAAACTTAGTAAAGGTCATTTCATGTTGACATGAAATACAAAACACATTCGATTAATATACCTTTCATTTGATGAATTTTAAATCATTGTGAAATGAATAGCATAAATTGTGTACTATTTCAAGAAAGAAAATCGCATAAATAACTGTCTTTTCATTTCAACTGGGTACCCGATAGGCCTATGCAGCAATCGTCACTGCCCCCCCCCCCCCCTTCAATACTTTGATGCAAGTTTCCTCGAACCATATATTTTATCCAAGAAGTAGATAACATACCGTTTTCCAGCATAAAAATCATCCTTATCAAAAGAATCTAGGATTCTGTGCCCAGGCTTTCCTCTGTGTCTTCTTTTCCACATGTTTATTGTATCCCGCTTCAAACAATTGGACTTCCGCTTTTTTTACACACGCGCATGCGTAATCTAGAAGTGTGTAACGTCAGAGATGTGTAAGTGAAGATGGCGATTTCAATCAACACGATATCTGTGTAATCATGTGTCCGATAAAACCCCGTAACTGGGACACATTATTTTTTTGATATTTTTAGGGTTTAGACATGTCAATTTTTCGTTTTCAACGATAAAAAAGATTGGGGACTTAAATCAAGTCCCCAATGTTTTTTATGTCCCCATTTTACGACTTGCGTATCTGTAGCAGGTCCCCAGTATGGGGGAGCCACACACGCACACATGTGTGTGTGTGTGTGTGTGTGGGCGTCCCAGACCAAGTATCAAGCCCATCTGAATCTCACCGAGATTAAATAGGGTATGTTCAAGGGATTTGTGCGAATCGTAATTAAATTTAAAAAAAAAAAAAAAAACTTTTTTTCGGGGATTGAAGCACACGCGAGTGTCAATTTAGAATTAATAAGGCCCTTAGTCCTTGTATGTTGTTGTATGCTCAAAAAGTATCAGTTTACAAAACTGATGAATCTTTATAATAAAGCATAAAAGACATCTTTTCCCCGTTTGTTTAATAGAATAGTTTCTGGGGTTTTTTTTTTTTGTTCTTGAAATATAAATAAAATGTGTTTGCAAAGATATATTAGGTAGACATAATAAGGGCATTGCCCACACACCCATTCAGCACGCACAGGTTACACTTCCAGAGGCACAGGTGGTAGAGTTGGGGGGTGTGTACTAAAAGAAGTTTGATCCCCCCCCCCTCGAAATAGGATTTTTTGCGTTTGGACAACTTACCCCCCCCCCTCCCTTTTTGGCTTGACGATTTTTTTTTCATGAAAAAATATTAAATATGTCTAATACTCAAAAAGTTAAACTTTGCTTTAATAGCCATTGTCCAGAAGTACTGAAAATAACAAACTCATTTATTAAAAAATGTATTACATCTAGAAATGACTGCATATCATAATTATTTTACAATTGATGTACAATTTAGCTATGATTATGTATAGCCTCACATTCTTTACCAGATTATTGTTTAAATATAATGAACAATTGATGATGTGCCTTTGCCAATTATTGTAATTGTGTTTGTGCCAATAAATGTTTGTATTTGTATTTGATTTTATAATTATCTCTTTCAAATACCCTCCCCTTTCAATTTGCTTTCTACGATAATGAAAAAAAAAAAATTAAAAAGTTATGATCTATCGTCGATTTTAGGATTTTCTAGTATTTCGGAGAAATAGACGATTATCATACAGGTTTTGATCTTAGTATGCTATATCTTTATTCCGGTTTTATTTCACACCTACATGTATAGGGAAAAGAGTACCAATTAATTTCCCATAGAACTCTATACAAACCTTTTGCCCTCCAAGTAATTTACTAATTCCCGTTCAAACAAATCACTGGTATTATTTGAAAGTTCGTTCTAAGCACTTATTAAAAACACGAAAAAAAATATACCGTTCCGCGGCGTTTATAGGTCAAATTTGCAGTTATTTAGAACTTACAGAGATCGGCAGTAAATGACACCCTGCCAAAAATATCAATCCCCACTCCTACAATCTCCCCTGGTATTTCTAGAATTTTTGTAATATTCCCACATTCCATCATTTATTTCAAACATTAATATTTTTACTTTAAAATGAAAATATTTACATACCTCAATTCAGCCAATCAGGTAAAGCCTACCCATTTATTACTCTTCTTCATCTTGTTCAACCAGGAAATGATGTCAAAATCTGGGTCTTTGGTGCTCTTTTTCCTATACTTACATATTTACCTATCCCAGAATTAGTCAATTTTGTAATTTTCAAAGACCTTATACTTACCAATATACATGTATGAAATTTGAGGCCTGTCACTTCAGTGTCTTGGAATCTGTGGCCATCTTAATGAATGTCCCCTCCCTGCTGCAGGTGCTTTTCCAAAGAGTGAAAAACTTTCATTCCTGTGATGAAATCTGGATACAGTTGTCACTGTAATGAATAAAATATTTATAAAATAACATGATTTTGTTTTTTGATGTTAATAAAATGATATAAAGTCATAATTGTGTCAATTTTTTCATAGGGGTAGAATCTACCCAGAATAAAGAAAAAAGGTCCAAAATTTGATAAATCATAATTAATTAAGCAAAATTAAAAGGTTTTAAAAAGACTGATATAGAAATTTTCTTATGCTTATGAAAAGTAAATTGTTTGAGACTCTGATATACTAAATGATTCTTATCTAACCCCTCCTGTTGCTTAAGTATATACAAAAAAGTTTCCCCACCCCCCAGTGAAAGACACTTAGAGAAATAGCAGGTGCCCCCTATTATATTTGTTTACAATTAATTCAGACAAGAGAAAATTAATACTTTTGATAACAAATCAAAGTGCAGTGTCTGATAGTCTTATACAGTACAAACATAATCTACATTATTGAATTTCATGCTTTAAAAAGGGGAATTCAGATTAATTTGTAAAAAATTAAGAAATGCAATAATTGACTTAAAAGCCCAAAATGTACACCACAATAAGAGGCTGAAAAGTTAATAAATGAAAAATTTACCTGCAATGTACAGATATCTGTCCGACAAAATATATCGGGTGGGTAGCGAGTCTCCATCTTCTTCTTATATAGAGAAAATGCCCCCCGCCGATCAGATACCAAGCTCTCCCGGGTCCAGGAAGCTGAAATATGAAAGTCCTCTATAGTCTCTAAATGAAAATAAATCAATAAAGTTAGTCAAATTAAGCATAAATCATAAAGAAAACAGCAATATTTTTCAAGTTTTCTGAAAAATTACCAAATTACATATCTTCTACATGGCCGAATGTTTAAAAAATGGATCCGTCAAGGGTGGAATACATGTTTTAAAATTTTACATGTAATTACATGTAAATATCAGAAAAGTCAAATGTGATACATACAGTAATGCCATTCCAATAATTCAAGAAAACAAAATCAGAAGCCTAAGGTCACAATAATTAAGATTATATCATGTTGAAATTCTACATATTTGGTTAGCTAGTCTAAGGGAAGTAACTCTAAGTACAAAAACTGGAAAGCAGTAGAAAATGAGTTGCAGAGAGTCACCCTGATGGAACTACAAAGAGCAAAAAGAGGGAAAACACATACCTTTGTGTCGCTACAATATAGAAACAACCAAACTACAAACTGATCCCCTCGCAGTCAAAGGGAGGCAATCCAGAGGATCACATACACTACCGACATGATACATCAAGACAGAAAATGACCACCTTTCACATGAACACCACGAAACGCACTTTTAAGGGCCGAATAAATTATTCGAAAAGATACCAAACGTGCAGACGTATAAGAAACCTAACAAAAATTAACACCAGGCCACCATCCTACACTTCCAAAAGTACACATATATAGCAAATCATATAAATACACAATTACATGTACATGTAAAATACATACATAAATTTATGAATACATACAAACATTTCTTATAAGATCAATCTGATACATTTTCTTAACTTACCTTTCTCCTATGGCCAAGTCAACTACACATTGTTTTACCAATTTCCATCCTCTGTACCCCCCCCCCCATCCCCCCCCCCAATCTCTACAAAAGACCCAAATCACCTCTAACCCTAATTCCACAGAAAAATAATTCAAATTTTTGCTAATTTTTCTCTCGAAATGTCTTCAATATTCAAATAAATTGCTAAAAATAACTTTTCATGACTTTCACTTCACTTTACTTATTAAAAAATGGGGTCTCTATAGGGAAAAGAGTACCAATTAATTTCCCATAGAACTCTATACAAACCTTTTGCCCTCCAAGTAATTTACTAATTCCCGTTCAAACAAATCACTGGTATTATTTGAAAGTTCGTTCTAAGCACTTATTAAAAACACGAAAAAAAATATACCGTTCCGCGGCGTTTATAGGTCAAATTTGCAGTTATTTAGAACTTACAGAGATCGGCAGTAAATGACACCCTGCCAAAAATATCAATCCCCACTCCTACAATCTCCCCTGGTATTTCTAGAATTTTTGTAATATTCCCACATTCCATCATTTATTTCAAACATTAATATTTTTACTTTAAAATGAAAATATTTACATACCTCAATTCAGCCAATCAGGTAAAGCCTACCCATTTATTACTCTTCTTCATCTTGTTCAACCAGGAAATGATGTCAAAATCTGGGTCTTTGGTGCTCTTTTTCCTATTCAAGAATGGACTTTGGATGCTCAAAACAGTAAATGGTCGGTCGTTTATGTAAAGCTTTGTGTGCTTTACATAAACACAGAAGCATCCTCGACAGGTATTTAGGCACATAATTCTCTTTTAGGTAGAATTTTTTTGTATGCAAACAACAAAATAAAATAGAAAAAAGGTGACATTACCAGGTCCAGTCCAAAGACTATTTCTACCTACGTAGCTATTAATAGCTACCTAAGTATTTAAAGCTACCCAAAGTAGCTATGTTTACCTACTTTATATAATTTCTGCATTTTGCGACCAAAAGACTAAACGGCGCAACATGATGAATACCATATTTTTTCATACGGTCACACTAATGATGAATATACGACAAAATTTTGGCCAAAAAATGATTACTTCCTGAATCGGCAATTTTACATTAGTTTCTATGCAAAATTGATAATATGCGATGTAATCATTTTTTGGCCAAATTTTTGTCATATTCATCATCAGCGTGACTGTATCAAGAAATTTTGTGCTCACCATGTTGCGCCGTTCCTGCATTTGGCCACAAAATGCAAGTAAAGCAGAAAGTAGGTAAAAATAGCTACTTTGGGTAGCTTTAAATACCTAGGTAGCTATTAATAGCTACGTAGGTAGAAATAGTCTTTGGACTGGACCTGATTACATGTAATATGAAGAATAAAAAATGCAGATGAATTTTGTTGAAGTATGCAAGTTGTCAGTAGGTCAGCAAGATGAAGATAAATACTGTTTTGTTATTGTTCATTCATAAACAATAGTTTTTTTTTTTAATTCACTTCATACTGATGTACCTAATGTAATAAATACTTTTTTTTAAAATGAAAAAAGTAGGTTTACCAGTGTTGTTAGTATGAGCAGTAAAACTGGGCCAGACGATACCAGAAAACCATTTGTAGACAAGTATTTTGAGTGTGCTGAAAACGGGAACACAGAGGAGCTCACTTTTCTCCTCAAAAGTATGTACAAATCGAAAATAAAAGGCAAAGTGAAAAGTTTTATAAGTGGTTCATTCCAGGGTTTACGAGTATATGTAGATGTCTCAAAATTATACTACCCTGACTTAGATTTACAGAATACTTTTTTCAGGTACAGTAAATGTTGATCAGAAAAATGATAAAGGTTGGACAGCATTGATGTTTGCAGCCAGACACGGACAGACAGACATTATTAAAGCACTGCTGGAGAAAGGGTAAGAGTTGAAGTGTATGATATCTGGAGGCCTTAGGAATTTACAAAGATTTGCTACCAATGAATGTCAATCTTGGAAATTTTGAAAGCAACCCACCTATAGCTTTTTTTTTTTATAACTTTAGCTGATTGAAATATCTAAAAAAAAAAAAAAAAACAGAAACATCCATGCTTCTTAATTCAATTTAATGTATTATCTGATTCTAGGTGTGACACGAATATTGTCAACAAAACAGGGCAGACAGCACAAGACATTGCTCTCTTTTGGGACCAGGACAAGACAGCGAGATTAATAGAATCCCACATGAAGATGGAAAATCCAGACCAACAGCTCCGGAACTTCTTCTCTCTGAACCTTCTGGACAGAGCTTCAGAGAAAAGGAAAGACCGAAACTGGATACAGTCAAAGCTCAGTGATGAAACCTCACAGTTTTTATTATTGTCAGATCTTAAACCATTTGTTGTACCCATAAAAGATAAGTCTTCCAAATGGCGATACAGACTAAGCTGGGTTGACCACAACCAAATTTCTTCTCACTTAGCTTCAGATCCTGTGATAATTTTCTTGGGTGTAGATCGAACATCTTCTATAGCTTTATTTGCTGTTGATGTCTCAGGAATGGATGATGGTAAATTCACAGCCTTGCAGCCTGAGAGTTCATTTTTGGTGCCATTTCCTGGAAGTCTCCAGATGGAGCCCTCTGATGCCGGTATCTTCGCTGAGGCTCGGTCCATGATGGACTGGTTGGATCGGTACAAATTCTGTGCCACTTGTGGATCTCAGACAGACATCACAGAGGGAGGTCACAAGAGAGTGTGTAGGGACAAAGACTGCAAGTCCAACAAAGGTAGTTTATCTGAATTATACACTCATTATAGGAATCATACACTTTACAAATGTACAACACAATAATAATGAAACTTGCATCTTTTTATCATATAATTTTAGTCAACTTTGATTCAGTGTTTGATGAACATCATTGAAGAAAAGGTATATTGATGGGTTTAAATTGAATCTCCATTTTAATTCTTTTGCCTATACATGTTGTCAGATAGTAATTTACTGCATATGCATGTACTTTAAACTAGCTTTTAATCAGGGTAATTTGAATTGAATAGATGTCAAATTCATCCATAATAGTTATTCAACACAAATGCACAGTTCAGATACTTAAGTAATATAAAAATATATGATCTCATTGATATGCATTGAAAAATATTCTAAAGTAAAAGACTATCATCTCAAAAATTTATATGGCAAGCAAACAGAAGTTGATTTTCAGTATTTCATGAATGACTTTGGGGTACATATACTTATATTTTATTTATTGCATTTTTTAAATAAAACTTTTGTGTTTTTCCATTGTAGGAATCCACAATACAGCTTACCCCAGAACAGATCCATCGGTCATCATGCTTGTGATATCAGCTGATGGGAAGAGGTGCCTTCTGGGAAGAAAGAAACAGTTTCCTCCCAAAATGTGGTCTTGTCTGGCAGGCTTCATGGAGCCAGGTATCGTATGATTTACTCCAACATCATGAATCATATCATGTATATTTAATTGTTGACATGTGATACATGACAATATTTGTCTGTAATATTATAATTTTGTCTGATCAGGTGTATAATCCAACATGAGGCACCACAAAACAAGTTTGTAGAAGCATACTGCAGTGAAGATTTTAATGAATCTTATTTGTTTTAAATTTAGCTGAAATATTATTTACAAAATAAGTATATATTTACTTTACCCTTTATACATTAATTAATTAAATTTTGTAAGAATATGGCATTTAATAATGGTATATATATCTAGATCTGTAACTGCCCATCTAAATATGCATTTGAGTTTCTTTTCAAGAGATTCCCTTCTTCTTTTTAAGATCCCATATTACTTTCATTTTGTAAATCAGGTGAAACGATAGAGGACACGGTCAGGCGTGAAGTGGAGGAGGAGAGTGGTGTAAAAGTAGGTTGTGTTGACTACCACTCTAGTCAACCGTGGCCATTCCCTGCTTCACTGATGCTTGGAACTATAGCATACGCTAAAACAGAGGATATAAAAGTTAGTATAAAAGGATTTATAGAGTGCAAATCAATTAATTGAATTGCGAGACTATCAAAAGTTACTGGTGTACATGTTTTCACTTTTTTTTTTACTTTATGAATGTTATATCAAAATATTTTGATTACACTCTTGAAAATCAATATTTTAAATATCAGGAATATGCCAAAAGGAGTTGAAAGTTTTTGTAAAGGGTGGGGATCAAATTTTAACCTTAGTGCTTCCAAGTTTGTTTGGTTTTTTTGCAGCCCCCTCAAGTTCAAGATAAGGATTTTGACCATACTACTGTATATTTATTTGTTAAGATATTAAAAAAACAAACAAAACCTTTATATTGTAGGTAGATGAAGATGAAATGGAGGATGCTCAGTGGTTTAGGAGACCAGAAGTTGTCCAGATGTTGACACATCAACACCCTCAGGGATTGTATGTTCCCCCAGAGCAGGCCATAGCTCACCAGATCATTAAATCCTGGGTCAGAAACACGGCCAGCTCTAATCTGTAGGGAACCCTTTAGGAGTTCCTTACATTTAAAATCTAAATCCTTATATACAGATAACAGAGTCATATTCAGATAGAGAAACATGTACCTCTTATTTATACATAATTAATTAATGTTTTTATTATTGTAAAATTTTTTTTTTATTTTCATTTTTTTCTGTGATTTTAAATATGAGCCAATCTCATTAAAAAGTTTTATAAATTTGATAAACTTTGTTTTGATATCAAGATAAAGGAACAGTGAATAGCTGCGCTGTACAATGCACATACATACATGTATAATGTAAATGTTTATGCAAAAATGAATTGCAAATATATGGATAGTAACAGACGTCATGTTAATTTCATGTATAGCTGTGCTCATTCTTTACCTTACCTACTGATAATTTTTCTAGATATAATTCTAAATTTAAATTTATACTACCATTACATGTTCTTAGACAAAAAATCAACACGCATTACCAGGGGTTTGTAAAAGCTATCAAATTTTGAAAATTTTCGCATTATTCAAAGAAAAATGTATAAAAATTACGAAACATAAATTCCATTTTTTTTTCCCATCAAAAATTGTTTTAGAAGAGGTGTACACATCCATATATAGACATTAAAAATATTGCACACAGGTCCTTCATTTAGTGGAACTCCAGGGACGGATCCAATAAAGTTCAAACTATGTTGCGTATGACCATAAAGCTATATAAATTATGTGTTTGGCATATCTGAACTAAAAAAAATTATACGAGATTGAGTGTAGATATAATTAGGGAGCCAGTCAAAGCGCCCCCTAATAAAACCGTCCCGGTCAAAGCATCCCCTTATTTTGGTCAAATCGTCCCCTGCCCCTGATTTCGGCACATCGATTTACCCAAATGGAATATAAAATGGAATATTATCATATTTTATTACTTATTTAAAATGATGAAAATAAATCATGTAAATGATGTTACAGTTACAAATGGAGTTTTTAATTAATTATTAATTTCTGATATTGTATTTTGAGACATGAATTGTTATTGATATTATTAATTATTAATTTCTGATATTGTATTTTGAGACATGAATTATTTATTTTTGTTTGTATGTTATACATAAATTTAAATACATCGGCAAAATTATTAATTATACATGTATATATCGGCAACCCCCCCCCCCCCCCCCACTCCGTTCCTACGGCCATGGAAACTATACTTCAGTTTTATATAAAATTATGTGCAAGAGTTATTACAAATAGAAGAGATTCGTATTTTTTTAAAATACAATTTAAGAAAATAATAATATTAAACATTCTCTTTTTGTATTTAAGTTCATTATTTCAGTATTTTAAATAAGTAACAACTTAGAATGCGATAATATATAATATATATATTTCATATTCCATTTGGGTCCATTTGAGTTTCCGGGTAAAACGACACGCCCCCTGATTTTAGTCAAAGCGTCCCCTAACATATTTTATATAAAAAATACTGCCCCTAAATATAGGTCAAAGCGTCCCCAGATTTTGGTCTAAGCGTCCCTCACTTATTTTTATAGAAAAAATACAGCCTCCAAATACTTTTCAAAGCGTCCCCTGATTATTGTCAAAGCGCCCCCTCATATATTTTTTGAAACCGTCTCCTGGTTTTGGTCAAAATGCCCCTTGATTTTGGTCAAAGGGCCATTGACTATGTCTATTATTTAAATGTGATGTTGGAAAATTAATTGATTATATTGTTTTAATTTTTTTAAATTGTTGAAAAGCGATGTGATTTAAATTTGGGTAATTTACAGAGAAGTCCTTAAACTTTCAACACACCACCAAGTGGAGAATCAGCCTGGTTAGTAAATGACACATTTACTACACATTTTCGGGTCCTAAGACAAAGTATTAGCTTGAAAGATTCCTCTGTTGAGAGGCGTAGTTTGCTATAATCTGGTATACTATAGTGGAAGTACATGATAACAAATATCTACAAAGGATCAAGGGTATTGTGGATTAGTATTTGTTATTGCTGAATTGCTCAAGAAAATGTAAGCACAACGGGTGACTGGACATTGGGCTAGAAAACTTTTTTTTATTTAATTTAATTTCTTTAAAACATCAAATTTCTTTAAAATTTGATTTTTTTAATTTTTAATTTCTTTAAATCATCAAATTTCTTTTAAAAATCCCATTTAAACAATATGCATTTATATGCATTGAGGGCAACATGCGTTTTGTCGGACCCAAGAACCAAACTATCTGCCTGAGACTAAAGAATGAAAATAAGATTTAGCTCCGCCCATTCTGTAACGTAAGCAGTCCAACACCTCACTCAGGGGTCCAACATCGATTTTTTTATGCCTGCTCAGCAAAACATTAGAGATCTTTGACCTTTTTCGTATAGGTTTGTATAGGAACAGATTTTTAAAGGTATAACAACCTAAACCCTTTTATGAGCATGATTTATAATCATAATTAAGGACAGTTGATACAAACAAACTTTAGTCATACAAAATGAAAACAACAACCTGAGTCATGTTTGAATGGTAAAATGAACAAGTTGAATCGCGTAGATTTCAAATTTTTATTCAAATTTACACAAAATGGAATTTGAAGTGAAAAATATTTTTATAGATTATGTAACGTGCGGATGCGCTAACTGGACTGTCTTCAACAAGTCAAGAACTCCATTGAAAGTTTATAAATTTATTTTACAGGACACAGAAACAAAACAATACTGTTCAACCTTTCACAAAATCTGGTGTTTCACAAACTCATAAAAGCCTCTATAACTGGAGTCTTATCAGTAGTAGTAGTATCTTTATTTGCGTATACATTCCATAAATTGCCACATATAACATTACTTTATATATATACATTGGTAAACAGGTGTCACACAGGTGCTATTACAAATATATAGAAAACAGAAAGAAAAAAATGAGTAGCAATGCAGGTGTCTTTTGTAGTATTAATGCTGCTGAATGGTAGCGTTTTCCCTCTTTTTAAAACATTCATACATAAATTTACCAAGTTTTTTACGTATACTTTCAGAATTGGAATTAAGTAATTCAATAAATTTTGCCATACTAGGTCTTGCATGATAATATTTTTTAATATATTTTTCTCTTAACTCAGTATAAAAGTTACATATTAAAACAAAATGATATTCGTCTTCTATTTCGTTCGATGTACAAAATATGCATTTCCTTTCACTTGTTGGACATTTTTTATCATATCTACCAGATTCAATGCGTAGACAATGAGAAGATAATCTGAATCTAGTTAATGCTTTTCTGTGTTTTTCATAATATATACAATTAAGATATTCAGCCTGTTGTATAGAAGGGTTTAGATATTTAAACAATTTAAGAGGATGAGCGTTTTCTATGTCTACTCTAAGTTTTTGGAAAAAACAATCAGTTTGTCTTTGTTCAAAATACATATAAAAAACATTTTCATTTACAGACTCAGGGAAATACCACACATCTCCAAAGCCATGAGACAAAAGTATCTCTCTCACAAAAACAATCCAGTTTGTAGCCATATTTTTAAAATCATAATTATAAATTGATCTTATTAGACAGTTTTCTGATCTGAGAATTTTAAACCAATATTTAATAATGCGAAATGTTCTTTTAGTATTAACGGTTTTCTTCCTAATTCACCATTAACAGCCGGGGTGCATGTTGAAGTTTTAACTCCCAGTAGTCTTTTACCAAAAGTAATTAAATATTGCATGTGCAAGTCTAACTCTCTTACACCTATTAAAATCCTAAGTTTAATCATAAACTGGTAATGAACCAGTAATCGTGAAAAATCTACACCAGTAATATACTGGTAAATAAATATTATTCAATCTCTGAATAAAGTTTTCCCCCACACCACTTAATACTATCAAATTATTTAACCCAAAGAACTAAATTAAACACCAACCTTGATACAGTGGTGTAATCTGCTGTCTCTACGCTGCAACTCTCGTTCTTACTATTTATACGTCATGAAATACTACTAAATTGACGTAACATACGATAACCAATCAGAAACATCGCGCACCTGTTCATCAACCAATCACAGGCGATACACGATAACCTTATTCCCACGACAACAAAAAGTCGTGTACTTGTTCCACCATAAAATAGAAACAAGTAAAATATTATTTGATAAAAATGCATTATGGGAAACCGCACTTCCGGAATTAACAAACCATGCGGCGAAAGAGAAAACGAGAAAACATACCAGGTAACAATTTACCGAATAATCGCTAAACAAACACCGTTTTAACTATGTGATTATGTATACAATATAGGATGCTATAGATAACAATTAATTTAACATCATAACAACATTAAATCACAATGTACAAAAAAATGTATTCAAGTAAATACGGTTAAAACTTCATGATTGCAATAATCGCTGTCACTACATTTGTCACATTTTATTAGGATGTCTGCAGACAGGTAAAATTTTTAAGATCACAGAAGGTTTACAATTTCTTAATATTCTGGAAAATAAAAAAAATTCAAAGGGTTAGGTTCACTTTATGCAAATATTAAAATATAAAATGGCCCTTTCCTAATATCAACTAAGAAACTATCGCTCGTTCCCATTTCATATATATCAAAATAAAGTAAAGACTTTAGTGTTTTCATTCCCTATAATAAAATGTCTTTATGAGAATCTAAGTATTGGAAACAGGCTTTAAGAAAATGCAATGTTCTTGAATTTTGCAAAAAACAGACGTATTTGATTACCTTCAGCAAGGGGTTAAAATACAAGCACAGTCTATGACATGTAAAACGTTGCTTTATTCGTAATCTTGTGATGTATATTCAAAATCTTGTGATGTATGTTCAAAATCTTGTGATGTATATTCAAAATCATGTGATGCACAGTAAAATCTTGTGATTTATGTGCAATATCTTGATATTCAAAATCTTGTGATGTATATTCATTATCATGTGATGTATGTTCAAAATATTGTTAGGTATATTATATTCGAAAATCGTGCGATGTATATATGGAAGGGAATTACCGCCAAAAGTCTATGTATCTTGCTTTAATTCTTATTCTACCTACTTCTTTATGCTTTGTTATTGTTGTAATTATATGTCACTTTATTGTTTTCATATTCGTTTTTATTACATTTCACTTTGACTTTTATCCTTCTTCATAATGCCCTTACTTCTATGTTGCTTTATTCTTGTAAATTCATTTTACTTTCTTTTAAATTGGTACAGTTTCTGAAATGATTATCTCTATTACGAACGTGAATTCAATCACACAAAGAATGAAGCATATTCAATGAAGACGAATACAGTTGTCAAATTTTAGTGCCGCATTATAACGCTAGGTGGCAGGGGTGTTCGCTACGAGTGTTGGTAAAACTAGGTACGCAAACCCAGGCCGGGGTTATTCGAGATTTTTCAATTTTCTGCCTTAATACTTTATCAATCGAACTTCTGAAGACCGGATCCGATCACCCGATCCAATGATTGAAACTCCATATTTATTTTCTCTGGGAACACAGGAATAGCGGCCTCTTTTTTCAGACATAACTTTATATACTTTAAATACTGAATATGTTCATTGAAAGGCCGACCCACTTTTTGTAAGGGTAAGGGTCAAATAAGGTTAATGTAGTATAGTAGGGAGAAAATTTAAATTTGATACTATAGAAGAAGTTGAATCTAACCCAAAACCCACCCCGCCCCGAAATAGGATTTCATTGGCGTCGGAAGCAAAGTGAAAGTTGTGGGGGGGGCAAAGCGTAAGAAATATTTTTAGACCTTCAAAAAAAAACTTGACAAGCAAAAAAAAAAAAAGAAAAGAAAAAAAGAAATGTCCACTGTCCAAACACGAAAATACTATTTCGGGGGGGGGGGGGGGGGGGGGGGGGGGGGTGTTCGTACTTCAGTGTCAATTTCTTTTCAAAACACCACCGTTTTCCCCATTTTAAATCTATACTGCATGGAAAGTTGAGGGGGGGGGGGGGCGCTAAACCTACGCAGCAATGTTCAATGTCTATACTAAGTCTATCTTTGGAAAAAAAAGTGGGGGCTAAGCCCCCTCCCCGGTTTCGACGCCTATGTATTTTTAAGTCTGGACAATTTCCTTGTTTTTATTTTATTTTATTTTTTTTTTTTTGTTTTTTTGTTTGTCAAGTTGTTTTCAGACGGGTAGCTTGAATTTTCAAAAACGATTCTAGGTCACTGTTCTCTCGCCTGAAAAATATATCTCTATTAAAGTTAATTGAATTCCAGTTAAATTGACATAAAAATGTTAAATATTTTGATACTAGTTGCCCCTTATAAATTGAGTTGTTCTTCATGACCTTCCACTGAACTGAACTTTATTTCACGACAGATGTGATTCTATGGACGGGGCTTTGCAAAGGAGTGAGGAGTTTTATGGGTAGGCTAAGTCGGAACCAGGCTACACCCCAGGCATACTAAAAACTCCCCAGTCTTTTTTCTGCTATAATATTTTATATTGAAGTAGCACTTTTCAATTACAGTAAGAAAAGAAATATCTTTAGTACGCACCGTATTTTACATCAGCCAGGAGAGCTAAAAAAAAACATCTTAAAACTTGAAAATTCTATTTGGTGGTGGTGAGGGTGGGGGGGGGGGGGGGTCAACTTTTTTCAATACCAAATTTTACTCATATGCCACTAAGTACATGACTTTTATTATTTAATATAATAAATTGACTATTAGTACTGCAACAAAAAGTGTAAGGGATGGGCCGGGCAACAAGCCTTTCGCTGAACTTTTCTAGTAGTAGAAAGTATGTTACGTTTAGGAAAATGTTTCGTGGCCACCCTCCCCTCTACCGGTGAAACTTACCCCATAGGAGGTCGTACAGACGGAAGTCAGTATATTTATTGAGACTTGGGGTGTGTGATAATGATTGTACATTGTATAACGTCCCTTTAAATTCGAGAATTTTTAACTCAAATGGAGAAGCCACCTCTTGCCGGTGGAGAGCTGCAAATTTGTCCTATATACTCGGCACTTATAGCCATTGAGTAGTGAGGGATCTTTTTTCGTGCCAGCACCTACTGCGATAGGGGACCTTGGATAATACGGTCTAGATTTCATCCGAAGGACCGAACTCCATGTCCCATAGTGGTATTGATCGACTCCTTACCACTGTGTTTTGTGATTCTAGAGCAGACACCGTAACCACAATGCCACGCGGGCGACTGCACCTTGGGGGTGGGGTGGAGGGGGGCTGCATCCGGGGGGGGGGGGAAAGGAAGTCATTTTCCATTTGTACTCGTGGATATTATCTATGTTTAACTAAATGGTTAAAATGATTTAATTATTAACCACCATTAAAATGATATCATTTAAACATTTATTCATACAGGACGGATAAGTTTTCTTCAAAAACTGAAAGTATATAAACATTGTTTTACGATTAAAAAACTATTCGGGGGAGGGGTCGCTATGAAGGGGGACGAATTGCTTTATACAGCTAGATTTCCCACGGAAGACTAGCTATATATTGAAACTTCCCCTGGGAAGTCTCACTGTATTGTCTTTCGAAGGAAGCACCACTATGTAGTCAGTCTTCCAGGGGAAATCTTACCATCTTCCGAGGGAATGGCATTATCGGGTACATACCTGAACTTATAACAAACATCATTTGAAAATTTAAGTTCGATTGATAAATTATTAAGGCAGAAAATTGAAAAAACTCGAATAACCCCGGCCCGGGTTTGCTTACCTAGTTTTACCAACACTCGTAGCGAACACCCCTGCCACCTAGCGTTATAATGCGGCACTAAATTTTGACAACTGTATTCGTCTTCATTGAATATGCTTCATTCTTTGTGTGATTGAATTCACGTTCGTAATAGAGATAATCGTTTCAGAAACACTACCAATTTAAAAGAAAGTAAAAATGAATTTACAAGAATAAAGCAACATAGAAGTAAGGGCAAAATGAAGAAGGATAAAAGTCAAAGTGAAATGTAATAAAGACGAATATGAAAACAATAAAGTGACATATAATTACAATAATAACAAAGCATAAAGAAGTAGGCAGAATAAGAATAAAAGCAAGATACATAGACTTTTGGCGGTAATTCCCTTCCATATGTATATGCAAAATTTTGTGATGTATTTCGAAATCTTGTGATGTATATGTAAAATCTTGTGATGTATGTCCAAAATCTTGTTATGTATGTTCTATAAATCTTGAAATGTACGTATATGCAATAATTACATTGTGGGTAATACTCGATTTATCTCGATAACCTTTGTAAGGCCTTTTTAAATGGATCTAAAAAGTGAAAGTAGAACTAGACCAGAACGCTGTGAAAAGGAGAGTCGATGATTAAGGAATTCAATGACTATTTATTACAGGGTACCTGTAAAGTGCGAAACGAAGTAGAAACAAAACGAACTGAAACGAAACTAAATCTGCCGAAACGAAACGAAATCTACCGAAATGAAACGAAACCTACCGAAACGAAACGAAATCAAGACGAAACGAAATCAAAACGAAACCTGCCGAAACGAAACGAAACAAAACTATCAAAATATTTTTTTTTTAATTAAGGTACATGTATATAATTCTTTATATGTGTAACTGCATGTGGACTTTTATTTTACTTCAAATAAAATTTTTAAAAATAGTTCAAGCACTTGTTAATATAAAATTTAATTTAATTACCGATTATGCACCCTTCTCAGATTAATGATGATTAATGTTGCCAGCTGCAAATATACACGAGCGTACTATTCACGTATAATTTCAATAATTTTTATATCTTAGTCTTTTTTTCAGTCTTTATTTATCTAGATACAACATATCTATCAAAATTGATGTGTTACATGTAAAGGCTCGTTTATGTACGGGTCGAAATAAAGTCAACGTACTGTTGTATTGCGAATGTCTTATAACAGGGGATAAATCAGAGACTTAGAGTATTTAGTATTCTATTCCGAGATGTCTGGTTTTTCCGTTCAATTATACATGTAACTCCAACCGGAATCTTGTGTATCCTTTCTACGTACATACGGTCATATTTTTATCGTGGTAATTTTCGAGAAAGAAATGAGTGGTTTATTATTATATATACTGTAGACGTACTTTTCTGCGGAATCTCAATTTCTGTTTAATCCGCGGGTAGAAAAGTACGCGGATTTCATAGACTGTCATTATATGCCTTACATTTTCATTAAGTACGCTTGGAGAAATTTTCGCGGAAAATTTGTGACCGCGTACATAGCGTTAATTAATACCACGCGGAAAAAAGTACTTCTACAGTATATTAGTATATACCGATATATATTTTTTAACAAAATACTGAAATATCAACTTCAAATACTATAGTATTTCAAAAAGGTGAAATCTGTGTTGACCTATGTACAGTCTGTATATATAGTAAGTAAGTAAGTAAATTATTTATTATAGTGACATGTCTATTGTTACAGTAATACAATATATTTTACAACAATAAGCTTAGTTTCTTACACCCGGCCCAAAGGACCTATATGTCACTGTAAGTATTTTAACAATTTATATATACAAAGACACATATTGAAAATGAATGATACTAGAATGTTCTTGTTGTAAAGTTCTGGCGAGTTTTAAAAGCATCATGCAAATATAAAGTTTGCAGAGTGTCTGGGAAATTTACATAAAATTTCTAAAAATCTGAGTGTGAGTGCGGTTAAACCCAATCCATTTAAACCCATGCTCTGTTAAGTCTATACCATCTTCATTAACTAAATGTGTTTCGTTCGACCCAACAATACTTTATTATTTCAGTTCTTAATTGTTCATTTGATCTTGTCCATCTTGCAAAGTAATTGCTGCGAACAACAGATTGGCATGTATGATTCTTGTAATGTTCCTGCAAACATTTTAGTTACAAGTATAGATGTTCATGTTTGTTATTGATTAAAAGTTTGATTCAGTCAATCTCATATAGCAACTACTATGCATACGACCAATATTTACAACAACACCAAAAAATTACCGAAATTTGAAGCATACTACATGTAAGATACATCAAATTTATATTTTATAAAAATTTTAACCATTGTTTCCGATTTCGTTTTAAATCTGCTGTCATTGTTTGCCTCGTCTGTTGTACACGACAGCCAAAATAACTTGACTAAAAAAAAATCAAGCGCTTGTTAATTTAATAGGTCTCGGTCATAGCGAAAAACAACTTTGCCGCCTGTCGTCCCAGTTGCCGGTAATAGAGTGTGAAAAAGCCGCCAAAATAAATTTACCTGTAAAAATATCTAGATAAAGGATATCTATAATGTGTGATTTGATATTGGCTTTATCCAACGAGTTGAAATGGTGTATATATTCGCGAGGCTTGTCGAGCGAATACTGTAAACCAACTTTTATTCGCCTGCGAGAAATTTTCGCGAAGTTCGCGAGAGCCTCGTCATAGCAAATTTTTCTTGCCGCAAACCAGTCCTTAATTAAAGTCGCTGTTTCTATTAAGAAAAGATCCGAGAAAGGCTTGTTTGTGAAAATTAATCGTCGCTAACTAGTTAATTTACCCCCAGCAAATCGCGAAATAAAGTTCACAGTATACACCATTTCAATGAGTTGGATAAGCTTAAAGCCAAATCACACAATTATAGACTGATGTTCTATTTATCTCATACGACTTTCGTTTTTACAAAACTTTGAGACTTCCCCTGTAAAACTACTTGAATGATTTTTATACAAATGAACCTTTGATGTTGACATACCTCAAAAGGAAGTACGTGTAGGTCGTCTTCAAAATATAAAAATTTTGCCATATGCGTCTTTGAAAACATTATGTGACAATCGCCGGAGCTTTACATAAAGCGAACTTCTGACTAAAAAGTTGTAAGGACCGATGGATCATGAAAATTAACTATTTGTACAGTACCAGTACAAAACGTGCTAGGCTACTTGTAGATTCATTGTTGATCCATGGTAAGTTACACCTTCATTACTAGGTAGGCATACATGTACGTAGTATAATGTAAGAAAGCATTTTTGAAGATGTTAAAGGAATCTGATAAGAACAACTTAACTACTAGTCTTTACTTTCTCTGAATATGATTTAAAGGAGGGGGGAAGGGGGGGGGGTTAACATCCGTCTTCAAGTAGCCAGTCCAGCTCCTGTACCTTTATAAAATAAGATACTTCTTTGACATATACGAGTCTTTTTCTTGCTTTTAACGACATTATTGCTCGTTATCATTGTTTTTCTAAGGACAAGGATTTTTACAAATAAAAGTTTTAATAAAATAATATCTTGAAGCGAGGGATTGTGTCAAAACACAGAAAGATAAAACGTACGCTCAACTAAGACCTCGGTTCCCCGCAAATAGTTCGTCATTTTGCGTAGTAATAAAACATTTTAGGAACTCTTCAGGCGTTAAAGGTGTCACAAAGTAAATTTAAAAAATTTATTTAAAAATGTAACAGAATTTAATTTTATAAAAAGAATTATTTTCAATGCTTATTTTTAACATATGCTTAAATTCATTTATCTAGCAATAAATGTTTAGACAGCAAAAAGGAATTTGTCACTCAATATTTATTTAAGGAATTAGTGTCAATCCTCTACCTCAAAGAGCGTCCGACTTGTATGTGTGATTATTGCGTAAATGTGTTAATTGAAGTTTGAGTGAATCCCGTTTGTTGTGTGAGAGAGTGAGTTTTAGATCCGCCGTGGACTATCCCGGACGTGAACATTAGATGTACTGGACATTCCGTCATCAAGAAAATACAGTTTTTACTCTGGACTATTCCGAGTTACCAAAACGTTTGTGTGTGTGCCCGTGTGTTAGAGTTACAACCTGTTTTTGTTTTATGTGACCACTTGATTTAAGAACTTCTTCATTCATATTTCGTACATTATCTTGTAATAAATTTTCATCACAAGTTCACTTGTGTTAAATGCACAAAAGTAAATTCATCGATATCATATAATAGACATTTTTCTTTGTCTTACACTAAAATGATCACATTAATAACTTTATACAGATCTTCTTTCTGATATATATATATATATATATATATATATATATATATATATATATATATATATATATATATATATATATAACAGAAACGTGAAAGTAATTACATGTAGGGGGACCAGAGGTATCCATATATTATACATCATTGGAGGGATCATTGGTCACCTTACATTTTAATACATTTTAAATTAATAGGAGGACCATAGGTAACCTTTTATTGCACATCATTAGAGGGGCCTGAGGTCACCATATATTGTACATCAATAGGGAGACCAGGGGACACCTTATATTGTACATCAGTAGGAGGACCAGAGGACACCTTATATTGTACATAGTAGGGGGACCAGAGGAAACCTTTAGTAATATTGTACATAGTAGGGGGACCAGAGATCATCTTACATTGTACTGTACGTCAGTGGGGGGGGGGGGGGTGCTCTGGTCACCTTATATTCTATATCAGTAGGGGGACCAGAGATCACCTTATATTGTACATCAGTAGGGAGGGGGCTGAGGTCACCATATATTGTACATAGTAGGGGGACCAGAGGTCACTTTATATTATACATCAGTAGGGGGACCAGAGGTCAACTTATATTGTACATCATAAGGGGGACCAAAGATCACGTTATTTTGTACATCATTAGGGGGACCAGAGGTAACCTTAAATTGTACATCATAAGGGGGGGGGGGGGGGGGCAGAGGACACCTTTTTAGCTCACCTGAGCCGAAGGCTCAAGTGAGCTTTTCTGATCACATTTTGTCCGGCGTCCGTCTGTCCGTCTGTCCGTCTGTCTGTCCGTCTGTCCGTCTGTCTGTCTGTCTGTCTGTCTGTAAACTTTTCACATTTTCGACTTCTTCTCAAGAACCGCTGGGCCAATTTCAACCAAACTTGCCACAAAGTATCCTTGGGTAAAGGGGATTAAAGTTTGTTCAAATGAAGGGCCACGCCCTTATTCAAGGGGAGATAATTGGGAATTAATGAAAATTTAGTGGTATATTTTAAAAATCTTCTTCTCAAGAACCACTGTGCCAGGAAAGATGAAACTTATGGGGAAACATCCTCAGGTAGTGTAGATTCAAGTTTGTTCAAATCATGACCCCCGGGGGTAGGGCGGGGCCAAAATGGCCGACCAAAGTTTTACAGAGAAATATATAGGAAAAATCTTTAAAAATCTTCTTCTCAAGAATGACAAAGCCATAATTCATCATATTTATATGGGAGCATGCTCATGTAGTGTAGATTCAAGTTTGTTCAAATCATGACCCCCCGGGTAAGGGCGGGGCCAAAATGGCCGACCAAAGTTTTACATAGAAATATATAGGAAAATTCTTTAAAAATCTTCTTCTCAAGAATGACAAAGCCATAATTCATCATATTTATATGGAAGCATGCTCAGGTAGTGTAGATTCAAATTTGTTCAAATCATGACCCCCGGGGGTAGGGCGGGGCCAAAATGGCCGACCAATGTTTTACATAGAAATATACAGGAAAATTCTTTAAAAATCTTCTTCTCAAGAATGACAAAGCCATTATTCATCATATTTATATGGAAGCATGTTCAGGTAGTGTAGATTCAAGTTTGTTCAAATCATGACCCCTGGGGGGTAGAGCGGGGCCAAAATGGCCGACCAAAGTTTTACATAGAAATATATAGGAAAATTCTTTAAAAATCTTCTTCTCAAGAATGACAAAGCCATAATTCATCATATAAATATGGAAGCATGCTCAGGTAGTGTAGATTCAAGTTTGTTCAAATCATGACCCCCGGGGGTAGGGCGGGGCCAAAATGGCCGACCAATGTTTTACATAGAAATATATAGGAAAATTCTTTAAAAATCTTCTTCTCAAGAATGACAAAGCCATTATTCATCATATTTATATGGAAGCATGTTCAGGTAGTGTAGATTCAAGTTTGTTCAAATCATGACCCCCGGGGGTAGGGCGGGGCCAAAATGGCCGACCAAAGTTTTACATAGAAATATATAGGAAAATTCTTTAAAAATCTTCTTCTCAATCATTTTCTAAAAAATAGCAAATCCATGATTGGTCATGGGACTACTTTTGGATTTAAACTTTACAATAAAAAGCCATTTTATACTAGTCCTACCCTTGGTGCTCAGGTGAGCGATGTGGCCCATGGGCCTCTTGTATTGTACATCTATAGGGGAACCAAACTATACCTTATATTGAACATCAGAAGGAAGGACCAGAATTCACCTTATATTGTTGTCCAATAGGGGGAACAGAGGTCACCTTATATTGTACATCAGAAGGGAGACCAGGAGTCACCTTATATTTTACATCAGTAGGGGAACAGAGTTTACATATATTATTCATCAGTAGGAGGACAAGAGGTCACATTATATTGTACATAGTAGGGGGACCAGAGATAATTTTATATCATACATCAGAAGGAGGATCCCAATTTAACTTTGTCTTGTACATAATAAGGGGGGGGGGGCAGAGGACACCTTTTATTGGACATCAGTATGGTGACCAGAGATTACTTTATATTGGATATCATTAGGGGGACCAGAGGTAACCTTTATTTTTCATCAGAAGGGGGACAAGAGGCAACCTTATATTTTACATCAGAAGGGGGACCAGAGGTAACCTTATATTTTACATCAGAAGGGGGATTACAGAGGTCACCTTATATTTTACATCAGTAGGGGAACAGAGGTTACCATATATTATGTCATCAGTAGGGGGACCAGAGGTCACCATATATTGAATAGCGGGACCAGAGATAATTTTTTATTGTATATCATAAGGAGGACCAGAAGTCACCTTATATTGTACATAAGAAGGGGGACCCGAGGTTACCTTATCTTGTACACAATTAAGGGGACTATAGAGGTTACCTTATATTGTACATCAGTAGGGGGACCAGAGGTCAACTTATATTGTACATCATAAGGGGAATCAAAGATCACGTTATTTTGTACATCATTAGGGGGGCCAGAGGTCACCTTATATTTACCATTAGTAGGAGGACCAGAGGTCACCTTATATTGTAAATCAATAGGGGGACCAGAGGTCACCTTATATTGTACATCAGTAAGGGGACCATATGTCACCTTAAATTTTAAATCAGTTGGGGGACCAGATGTCACCTTATATTGTACATCAGTAGGGGAACCATAGGTCACCTTAAATTTTAAATCAGTAGGGGGACCAGAGGTCACCTTATATTGTACATCAGTAGGCAGATCAGAGGTCACCTTATATTGTACATCAATAGGGGGACCAGAGGTCTCCTTATATTGTACATCAGAAGGGGGACCAGAGGTAACCTTATATTTTACATCAGTAGGTGGACAAGAGGTCACCTTAAATTGTACATCAGTAGGCAGATCAGAGGTCACCTTATATTGTACATCAATAGGGGGACCAGAGGACACCTTATATTGTACATCAATAGGGGGACAAGAGGTCAACTTATATTGTACATCAGAAGGGGGACCAGAGGTAACCTTATATTTTACATCTGTAGGTGGACAAGAGGTCACCTTAAATTGTACATCAGTAGGCAGATCAGAGGTCACCTTATATTGTACATCAATAGGGGGACTAGCAGTCACCTTATATTGTACGTCAATAGGGGGACCAGATGTCTCCTTATATTGTACATCAGAAGGGGGACCAGAGGTAACCTTATATTTTACATCAGTAGGTGGACAAGAGGTCACCTTAAATTGTACATCAGTAGGCAGATCAGAGGTCTCCTTATATTGTACATAGTAGGGGGACTAGAAGTCACCTTATATTGCACATCAATAGGGTGACCAGAGGTCTCATTATATTGTACATCAGAAGGCGGACTAGAGGTTACCTTACATTGTACATAATTAGGGGGCCATAGGTTACCTTATGTGTACATAATCAGGGGGACCAGAGGTCACCTTATATTGAACAACATTAGAGGAACCAGAGGTCACCTTAAGTATAAGTCACATTATCCAACGATGGGGTATACGATGAGAAACCGATGCGTTTTTTGATGAAAATGGCGTGGTTGCCGGCCGGGCACCACTAGTGATCGGACGGTGACTGAGTCTTTTTTTGCGAATCGGTGGGGTCATCGGAAGGAAATAATTCGTACTTAAAATTCAGCGATGTCTCCAACGATGCCTCACATCGCTCCTCATCGGCAACCCATCATTAACACATCTGTCAAGGATCGGCCGATGTATGGCCGAGCATCGTCCAATATCTGTTGAATCTAAGGTCATCGGGGAGTTTTGTGGTGTTCAGCAGATAACGATCGATCATCGGTCGATGTTCGACCAAACATTGGCCTGTAGTCGACCGATGTACGAACAATGTTCACCAATGTATGAGCGATGTAATTTACATCGGCCGATTATCCTAGAACATCGTTTTATGATTAGCAACGCATCGCTGGTCCTTTGTAAGTCCGGCCCGGCAACCACGCCATTTTTCTCATAAAACGCATTGGTTGTCCATCGTATACCCCATCGCTGGATAATGTGACTGATACTTTAAGGACTACTTGGCCGATGTGGACCGATGTTGAGGCATCGTTTACACCACGGATTTCCACCGATTACCACCGGTCTACGGCTACCGGCCGAGAAATGTGACCTAGGCATTATACTGTAAATCAAGTAGGGGACCAGAGGTCAACTTATATTGTACATCAGTAGAGGGACTAGAGGTCACCTTATATTGTACATCTGTAGGGAGACCAGAGGTCACCTTATTTTGTACATCAGGAGGGGACCAGATGTCACCTTCTATTGTACATAGGTAGGGGGACCCGAGGTTATCTTATTGTGTACATCATTAGGGGGACCAAAACTCACCTTATATTGTACATCAGAAGGGGGTCCAAAGGTCACCTTAAATTTTTACATCAGTAGAGGGAGCAGAGGTCACCTTATATTGAACATCATTAGGGGACCAGAGGTCACCTTATATTGTACATCATTAAAACTAATGATCACACTACATGTATTTGAACAACAATGAAGAAACCGGAGACCCGTTATATTTTACATCAATAAAAAGACCAGAGGTCACCTTATATTGTAAGTCAACAGGGAGACCAAAAGACATCTAATATTTTACATAAATATGGAGACCAAAGGAATCCTTATTTGGTCACCTGAATCTACTCATCTGAATTATTGCTATCTGTTTTTTTTCTGGCGTCGTGCATTGTGCATTGGGCGTTAATATTTGAACATTTTCAGCTTCTCTGTGCAATACTCTCTGGGACCAGCAGGTTGGGGCGAAACCACTGCAATTTATGCAATCTTTAGAAAGCTACTTTACTCATTGACATCAAGCCGTCAAGCTGTTGGCATTGACTCCTACCCAAAATGTGAAATTCATTGTCCCAGGGTCAGGGGCCCTGGGGTTAGGACGTGGCTGTAAAAATTATATAGTGAAATGCATTTATTCTTTAAAAATCATTTTCTCTGCTCTGGGATATTAAACAAACTTACTATATGCATAGTTATGATGAGGAAGGGTGTCTTCTCCAGAGTTCTGAAATTCATGACACAAGGGTCAGGGGTTCTGGTGTTTCGGTAGGGCTATATAAATTACATAGTTAAAATACATTAATTCTTTTTTAAAAATCTTCACTGCTCCTGGCTATTAATTAAACTACATGTAACTACATATAGTAATTGTTAGCAAGGGAGCCCCTTCCACAATTATAGATTTCAAGGCCCCTGGCTTTAAATGCAATGTTCTTGTATTGTAAAACTTGGAAATTGCAAGGTCTAAAAGAAAGGTTATTTATAGCTCACCTGAGCCGAAGGCTCAAGTGAGCTTTTCTGATCAAAATTTGTCCGTCGTCTGTCGTTGTCGTCGTTGTTGTCGTAAACTTTTCACATTTTCATCTTCTTCTTAAGAACCACTTGGCCGATTTCAACCAAACTTGGCACAAAGTATCCTTGGGTAAAGGGGATTCAAGTTTGTTCAAATGAAGGGCCACGCCCTTTTCCAAGGGGAGATAATCATAAATTTGTTAAAAATTAATGGCAATTTTAAAAAATCTTCTTCTCCAGAACCGATGGGACAGGAAAGATGAAACTCATGTGGAATCATCCTCAGTTAGTGTAGATTCAAATTTGTTCAAATCATGACCCCCGGGGCAAGGGTGGGGCCAAAATGGCCGACCCAAGTTTTACAAAGGAATATATAGGAAAAATCTTTAAAAATCTTCTTCTCCAGAACCACTGGGCCAGGAAAGATGAAACTCATGTGGAATCATCCTCAGTTAGTGTAGATTCAAGTTTGTTCAAATCATGACCCCCGGGGCAAGGGTGGGGCCAAAATGGCCAACCCAAGTTTTACATAGGAATATATAGGAAAAATCTTTAAAAAATCTTCTTCTCCAGAACCACTGGGCCAGGAAAGATGAAACTCATGTGGAATCATCCTCAGTTAGTGTAGATTCAAGTTTGTTCAAATCATGACCCCTGGGGCAAGGGTGGGGCCAAAATGGCCGACCCAAGTTTTACATAGGAATATATAGGAAAAATCTTTAAAAATCTTCTCCTCCAGAACCACTGGGCCAGGAAAGATGAAACTCATGTGGAATCATCCTCAGGTAGTGTAGATTCAAGTTTGTTCAAATCATGACCCCCGGGGCAAGGGTGGGGCAAAATGGCCAACCCAAGTTTTACATAGGAATATATAGGAAATATCTTTAAAAATCCTTCTGAAGATCCACTGGGCCAGGAAAGATGAAACTCATGTGGAATCATCCTCAGGTAGTGTAGATTCAAGTTTGTTCAAATCATGACCCCCGTGGCTAGGTAGGGGCCAAAATGGCCGACCCAAGTTTTACATAGGGATATATAGGGAAACCTTTTAAAATCTTCTTTTCAAGTACTTCAAAGCTATGATTAGTGATATTTATATGGAATCATCCTCAGGTAGTGTAGATTCTAGTTTGTTCAAATGATGACCGCCTGGAGGGGGGAGTAAATTCAAGCCCGATGTGCTCAGGTGAGCGCTGTGGCCCCTGGGCCTCTTGTTAATAAACCTAAAGATGACAATTCATTAACAGTCTTTAAATATGATAAAAACTTATCAGTTGTTGATGAATGTTTTCTTCTGGTGTAACTTTTTCAAGTATTGGATGTTTTGTTAGCAATAAAACTAAGCTACTTGAGCAAGGTAGGAAAGCTATGTCCAGTTTACTCAAAAAAGTAAGATATTTGGATTTGCCTTCAGACATTCAACTGAAATTATCTTACAGTATGGTTACACCCGTATTACTTTATGGCTGTGAAGTATGGGAATTTGATAATAACAATGTCATAGAAAGTTTATTTTTACAATTTTACAAAATTTAAATCTACCCCTAATCATGTTTTATATGGTGAATTAGGCAGATACCCAGTAGAAATATTTATTAAGGTTTCGTCAAAGGTCAACATGTTCAAAAATTTATTTTTTCAATAGCCCCAAAACTTTATGAGGTATAAAGATAAAACTTTTATAGTTTATCAATATTTTATTGATTAACAGATAGAAAGTATCAGTTGATAAAAAAAATACTTGGAAAAATATTAATTGAGAAAAATTCTTCCTAAAAATGCATATATTTAAAAAAAAAATACACCAAATTAATTCCATGCTCTTAGTGAAAACCATCATTGCAGAAACAAAATATGTTTATCAATGAAGGGCAAGTTAGACTTGGATAGTCTCTGGAACGTTGTTTTCTGTGTTTATTTTGTCCAAATGTTAAGACTTGAAAGTGAAAGTACATTGCAAATGGCGGATTCTATAGGGGTCTTGTCTTTAGGCATGTCATGCTCTCAATATCAGCCTTTCAGAGACCATTCACGTCCAACTTGCCCTTCAATGATAAACATATATTATTTCTGCAATGGTGGTTTTCACAAAAAGGACAGAATAAAGCAGGTGCATTTTTTTTAATATGCACATTTTCTGATACAATTTTTCTCCAAAAAAAATCTTTTTTAAAAATATTTATCAAGTGATACTTTCTACCTATTAATCAATGAAATATTTATAAACTGTAAACGTTTTGACTTTATACCACACATAGTTTTGGAGCTATTGTAAAAATAATTTTTTAGATATATTGACCTTTGAAGAAACCTTAAGTCCAGAGTTATTAGGTTTTGGCATAGACTTGTTTGTTGTAAACAAGACAAAATATCTTTTCTCTTACTTAAATTGTTATTAAAACTTAGAGAACATGACTTAATGCAGTCTAAGTGGATTAATTATGTTAAAAAAATAATAAATGATTGTGGATTGTCTGAGTTATCATCACTTATGGTTACAACAGTTTTTTCCAAAGAAAATATTGGTGTCAAAATTGGAAAAATAAAGCTAGATTATATAATTGATCAACTTAAACAGAATTGGTATGCCAGTATTTTTGATATGCCAAAAATTTTGAAAATTTTTTGATATATCTACCCACGGATTTGAGAAAAGCTTTATGTAAATTTAGAAAATATGTGAATCACCGATTTCCTATTGAAAAAGGTCGCTTTGGGGGAGTTGACAGAAATGATCGTATTTGTCGTTGTTCCTCTAACAATTTAGGAAATAAATTCCACTACCTTTTAGAATGTGCTTTTTTCAAGAGAGAACGAAGAAAACTTTCAAATATTTTTTATGCTAACCCTAACGTTATCAAATTTCGTTATTAAATTGTAAGGATACTAAAGTAAATTTTTTTTGTCTTTCCAAATTTTGTAAATTTTTTTTTTCAATTATAAATTGATAATTGCAAAACTACTGTGTAAAATGTTTTGATACAAATAATTTTATTTTGTATAAGCAGAGGCCTTCTATACTTTAATGTTTTTAAGTATACATGTGCATTGTAAATAACATTTGTGTTACTCATTCATTCATGCATTCTTGTTTATATGTTAAAATCTTGTATTATTTGTATTCATATACCCCAGTTGGAGACTTTGTCTTAAATAAAAACTTAAAACTAAGCTCATGGGTACCAATGAGGGGCCCGGGTGGCGCTCTAATTAAGCCATACTAAGCATGCTAAGTATATAGTAATCCCCCCCCCCCCGCAAACAAAGTTTGGGGGGGGTGTATATAGGAATCAGCTTGTCCGTCTGTCCGTCCCTATAGCTGTCTGTCTGTGCAAACGTGTCTAGTCCATATATTTCTTACGGAGGAACATTAGAATCTACTATTCCATACAAGATTGTCCATGACCTAAGGGTGTGTCATGACCTTGACCCAAGGTCATTTGGGGAAGTTCAAGGTCACAGGAAGAAAAATTTCATAATTCATGTCCGGTCCATATCTTTCTTATGGAAAAACTTGGTAAGTTCCTATTTCACGCAAAGATTGCTCAAGACCTAAGAGTGTGTCATGACCTTGACACAAAGTCATCTGTGCAAGTTCAAGGTCACTGAAAGAAAGAATAAGTTTATGGAAAAACTTGAATCTACTACCTCACACAGACAGTTTATGACTTGAGGGTGTGTTATGACCTTGAGCCAAGATCGTTTAAGTTCAAGGTCAATGAAAGAAAAATTTCTTAATATGTGCACGGTCCATATATTGTTTATGGATAAACTTGGGTAAGTTCCTATTTCACACAAAGATTCATTATGACCTAAGGGTGTATCATTACCTTGATGCAAGGTTATCTGTGCAAGATCAAGGTGATTGATTGATTAATAGATTGTATGTTGTTTAATGTTCCTCTCAAGAATTTTTCACTCATGTGGAGACGCCACCACTTCCCTGTGAAGGGCTACAAATTTTGTCCTATGCTCGGCACTCAGGGCCTTTGAGCAGTGAGGGATCTTTTTCGTGCCAGCACCTACTGCGACACGGGGCCTCGGTTTATACGGTCTCATCCGAAGGACCGGTCTCCACGTCCCGCAGTGGGATTCGAACCCACGACGTAAGTATTGACTCCTTACTTCGCGACTCTAGAGCAGACACTCTAACCACTGCGTCACGCAGGCGACTGAAAGAAAAAGTTCATAATTCATGTTTTGTACATATCTATCTTATGGAAAAAACTTGGTAGGTTCCTATTTCACACAAAGATTGCTCAAGACTTAAGAGTGTGTCATGACCTTGACCCAAGGTCATTTGTGCAAGTTTAAGTTTGAGGTCACTGATAGGAAAAACTTCATAATTTGTGCCTGGTGCATATCTTTCTTAAAATAACTTGGAAGGTTCCCATTTTACACAAACATTGCTTATGACCTGAGGTTGTGTCATGACTTTGAACCAAGGTCATTTATGCAAGTTCAAAGTCACTGACAGAAATAGGTCATAATTCGTGTCTGGTCCGCATATTTAGTCTATTTTTTTATTAGGCTGCGCCTTCGTTTCATTTATAAAAATATAGTGAGCAATTACATTTGCACTCATTATGTATAAGCATTTCTCTCTTCTCTTAGATCCATAAAACATTCGTGATTTAGCACCTCTGAAAAACCCATGGGGGGTATTTGTCCCGTTTGGACTGTTCTAGTTATGATGAACAATGATGCTTTTTTCAAAAATGCGAATGTTGTAAAGAACATGATGTTCAGATGACCTATAAGACCCATGGGCCTCTTGTCGTGTTCTTATAGAGAATAATCCCGTTAATGTTCATTTCATCAGTAAAGTCTGGTCCGCCCTTATTTTCTTTGAGATGTCTTTTAGTTAAGACGAGTCTAGAATCGTTGATGCCTTATCTCTACATTCATATAAATTTTACATTATGTCTGGCTTCATAAAAATTGTACAACAATGGGGACCACTGGTCTCCCTATTTGTACAATAGAGGTGCCTTAATGATGTATAATATAAGTTGACCTTTGGTACCACTAAAAATAAACATATAAGGTGACCTCTGGTACATTAATGATGTACAAAATAGGGTTACCTGGTCTCGATATTGATGTATACATAAGGTGACATCTACATCTGGTCCCTCTACTGGACAAAATAAGTTGACCTCTGGTCCCCCTACTGATGTTCATAAAAGGTGACTACTGGTCCCACTTCTAACGTACACATAAAATGACCTCTGGTCCCCTTATGATGTACAGTATAAGGTGACCTCTGGCTCCTCTAATAATGTTCAATGTAAGGTTACCTCTGGTCCCCCTAATTACGTACACATATGTACACATAAGTTGACCTCTGGTCCATCTATTGATGAACAATATAAGGTGACCTCTTGTCCCTTAATGATGTACAATGTAAGGTGACCTCTGGTCCTTACTGATGTATACAGAAGGTGACCTCTGGTCCCCTACTAATGTACAGTATAAGTTGGTCTCAGAGTCTGGTTCCCTTGATTATGAACATATAAGTGATTTCTAGTCCCCCTACTGATGTACAGTATAAGGTTGATATCTGGTCCCCCTACTGATATACATAAAAAATTAACTGACTCGCCCCCCTACTGATGATGCATTAAAATTACCTCTGGTCCCCTTATTTATTTACAAAATAAGGTGACCTCTGTACTCTCTACTGATGTACAATATAAGGTGACCTATGATCTCCTTGCTGATGTACAATATAAGGTGACCCCTCTGGTCCCCCTTTTGATGAATAATATAAGGTGACCTCTGGTCCGCTAATGATGTACAATGTAAGGTGACCTCTGGTCCCCCTACTGATGTACAGTATAAGGTAACATTGATACTGCAATAAGTACATATGTAGGACTCCAAAGTGCTATGGAACTCCAAAGTCCGATGGTCACGCTAAAGTCCGATGGGCTGTGTGATTCCCTATGGTCTGACACGCCAAGGTCCGACGGTGCGGAAATCAATTAACGTTTATGACGTCATAGTACCACTGCGCCCAAACCTTAATGCCGCGCCATGCCAAGGTCTTAAAAATAAGTATTATAAATAAATAATTTGATTCTGGTTGTTACGCTGTATTTAATTGGATAAAAAATTTACTTTATATCGTATAAAATTGGTTGCCTACGTCATAATGACTTGCGTCAAAAACGTATCAATCCGCCTAACGTTACATTCAGATTTTGTACAAACTAAAGTTATTTTGTTACAACAATCATCTTTTTTTCTTACATCAAATGAACTGAAAATTAAATTATAAGCAATGAATATAAACTGGGTTGGAACAGTTTACGCTTTTTTATAAACCGCTTCGCTGCCCCCCAACTGAGTCTACCGTATAAAATGGGTAGCTATTAAATTCATTCCTTAAATAAAGGCAAAAACTAACCCTACAATTCGGATAGGTGCAGTTAACCTAAAAGCTCTAAAAGGGTTAATTAAAA
>NW_026929223.1:0-38133 GCF_032062105.1 Saccostrea cuccullata | reverse complement strand
ACTATATAATCATTTGAGCCCCACCCTAAAACAAGAACCCTGACCCTGGGGCCATAAAATTCACAATTTTGGTAGAGGCACTCTTGTTTATCATAACTATGTACTTAGTTAGTTTATTTAATACCCAGGAGCAGAGGAGAAGATTTTCAAAGAATTCATGTATTTTCACTATATAATCAATAGAGCCCCGCCCTAACACCAGAACCCCTGACCCTGGGGCCATAAAATTCACAATTTTGGTAGAGGCACTCTTGCTCATCATAACTATGTACTTAGTTGGTTTATTTAATACCCAGGAGCAGAGAAGAAGATTTTCAAAGAAATAATGCATTTTCACTACCTACTTATTTAGCCCCACCCTAGAACTAGAACCCCTGACCCCAGGGCCATGAATTTCACAATTTTGGTAGAGGACTCATTGCTGATTACAATCATGCAAACAGTTTGACTGCTTGATGTCCAGGAGTAAAGAAGAAGATTTTTAAAGATTGCATTAATTTTAGTGGTTTTGGCCCCACCCCTCAGGCCCCAGGGGGGCAGGGATCATGAAATTCACAATTTTTGTTCCCCTTCACCCATAGATGCTTTGTGCCAAATTTGGCTGAAATTGGTTCAGTGGTTGCAGAGAAGAAGCTGAAAATGTTCAAATGTTAACGCACGACGGACGACGCACGACGACGGACGAAAACACATAGCAATAGGTCACCTGAGTTTACTCAGGTGACCTAAAAAGTTAAAGTTTGTTCAGAAATAGTTACCTCATCCACAAAGATAAGGTAAATTCGGGTGTGCAGACATAAAACGTTAACTGCAAGTTAATTAATTATTGACTAAGTAAAAATTCCAAAGACTGAATATTATAATTCTTGCAAACACTACTGGATGAAAAAATTGCTGATAATCCCAAATTTTACTGATAAAGTTTGATAATTACTGACACTGTGCTGTTGTTGCTGATAAATACTGATATTTACTGTTATTATTACTGTTGTTGCTGATATTTTTTGTTGTTTCTGATATATACTGATAATTACTGTTGCATTTTACTGTGGAGTCTGATAAATACAGATAAATATTGTTGAGGTACTTTCGTTGCTGAGAATTGCTGATAATTACTGTTGAGGTACTGTCGATGCTGAGATTTACTGATAATTACTGTGGTCATTGTTTTTAACCTGGTAATAAGAAAAAAAGTCTTAATGGATGGGAAAAAAAATCAGGATAAAAAAAGTTTCCTGCAGGTTAGAAAAGTTGGATTTGTTCCGTTTTCACTAAGTCAACTGGTCGAGTTTAGACAACATTTTGTATTTGCTCGAAAATTAGAAATTTTATCCCTTTTAAAAAGTAACTAACGGGTTTGAATATGTTCAATCTCTGGGCACTGATTTTAATTAATAATTTATTTATTTATTCATTTATTTTAATGTTATGTAGATGTTTGTAGATCGTCCAAGAATTAAACTCCTCCACATGTACATATGTACAAGTACACACTGTATGCATGTGCAACCGGCAAATGGGGCGAGCTGCTAAAAAATTAGAGGTTAAGAATCCCTTGAGCAAAGGTACATGTGTTTAGTTTGTCTCTTAAGATTTCAATACAAAATCATTTTTTTTTAATCAGTTTTGAAATCTCATTATTTTTTTTATATGATTTTATGGAATGGGAAATAAGAACTGAAATGAGACTTAATTTAACATGTTACTATTAGTATATGATCAAATTGATCGATTTTAATTTTGCATGGTAAAAAGATGAAAGGAAAACACCTTTAAATTGATTTCAATTGATCAGAAATCAGTGATCGACCTGTGATTTGGCTGTATTATGTCTTCAGCCCCGGGGAAGAACGGGGTACAACTTGTATATTCCATGCAAATTGTAGTGGTCAGCGTAACAATGGGCACTAATTACCTATTGTTCTTCGTCTGCGGCTACCGGTGTTATCAATAAACAAACTACCTACACTGTACATGTACTCGCTACTTTGGAAAAAGCTTAAAGTTTATGGTCCCACGAAAAAAAAATCCGTCATATTGAATTTGATGAACAAAATTGATAAAAAAATATTTAGAATAGAACACTTTGGTATTATAATAAAAAAAAGAAGAAGATATATACATGTACATCATGTACGTTGTACAGACTTATTTTAATTATTATTTCAGTTCTCAAAGATTTCTCTTTCTTCAGTATTTAATTTCATTTTTTAGTTTTACGCATATTTCTTCAATCAATCAATCAATGAATCTTTTTACCATTTACATTAGTATACATAGACCATAAAAACATATAAAATGTAGGTGATTTTATACATAACAGTAGGTCTAAAAGGCATGCGTGAATAAGAAACTAAACAAAAAATTTTTGTACATGTAGGTTGCTATAAATGCGAAGTAAGGGAATTTAGGCCGGGGAGTATATTTTGTTTATCAGATAAAAGAATATCCCGGGGGAGGTGGTCACATGTATTTTCAATTCTGAATCTCTGCTAACGATGGTTTGGGACCGGTAAATACGTAGACGCGAGAAAAAAAAACCCGTAAAATGTCAGAAACATGACGTTGTGTATCGCCCTCATGAATGAATGTTATAATTACTTCAGCTCTGAATTTTTTATGGTTCATTGCAATTGATTCTCTAAAATAATTTTATTCATGCATAATTATAAAAAAATTCGATAAGTATAATATCATAACTTGCATGACTTTTAAAACACACAACTAAAGAACAGAACTTGCCCTATCGGCTATCACATAATTGTAAACAGTATTTCACCCCTTCCTTTTTGTGCTACAATCAAGTAAAATCATATAAATGAACACCAAGTCTGTACTGTTCGTTTATACAAAGGCGTCGGACAAAAATGGGATTAAAAAAAATTATAATCTCTGCACAAAATTCTAATTTTACAAAAACGCAAGCCGTAACGATATCCCTATGGCAGAATGTACTAATAATTGACCCGATTCTAAAACGAAAGTAGAACTTTTACACGTGGTTGACATGTATGTTCCAGAACAACAAGCACAAAGTGTGCATTAATGAAAAAAGTTATTTCAAGTTATGATTTATTTATTTTGTTTTTTAACTGACAGACCGCATATAACATGTTTAAGGAGTGGCGCCTAATATTAGAAGCCATTTGCCCATAGACTTAAAACTGTATACAATGAAAAAAGAATTAGCCTAAAGAAAGACATGTATATATTTCACTGACTGAAAATCACACTGCATAAAATTTATGTCATGTAGTATACAATACTTAAGCCTTAACAAATAATTTAAGAGAGAGAGAGAGAGAAAGCTAGAAATGACACAATGATATAAAATTTGCAGGGAGGACATCGGAGAACTAGAGCGCGCTGTCTACATTATAGATAAAAAAAATAATTAAAGATGCTTCAATTTAATTATTTAACCCTGTCACATTCTTCTATAAAATAACAAAGTGTACGCTTAAGACTAGATTTTATGACAAATATTTAATACTGTCTTGTTAAAATGAGAGCTTAATTTAAAAGTAAATGGTAAGGGGGGAGGTGTTTTCAACTTAATGTGCGCATGCATTTTCAGTTCTCCACACGGAAAAATAAATTGATATTTACAACCATTGACTGTATTGAAGTATTAAAGATACCCACAAAAAGCGTTTGATGACAGTACACAGACATGTGAGAAAAAATATGAGATGAGATTTTTTTAACCTTTATGAACAAATATTAAACTTTTTAAAAAAGTACTTGGGGAGAAAAACCACTGCAAATACAATAGAATAATTTTCCTCAGATAATGTCATCTACGTGTAAGGAGAAATTTAAAGAAAAAACATAAACATTTATGAAAGCTTATGTTAACATTATGGTCTAAAAATAATTATAATGAAATTAATTAATAGCTGAAAACTGAAAACAAATTAATGAAACGTGACTATTTTATTTAGAATAATTTATTTTGTAATTGACTGTAATGAATTTGTTAAAATACTTAAAAAAAAAACAAATAATCATTTCTCAGGCTATTTTAATCCATTCCCAGGTTAAAAACAATGACCACAGTAATTATCAGTACATCTCAGCATCGACAGTACCTCAACAGTAATTATCAGTAATTCTCAGCAGCGACAGTACCTCAACAGTATTTATCAGTATTTATCAGACTCAACAGTAAAAGACGACAGTAATTATCAGTATTTATCAGCAACAGCTAAAATTATCAGCAACAACAGTAGTAATAACAGTAAATATCAGTAATTATCAGGAAGAACAGCACCGTATCAGTAATTATCAAACATTTTCAGTAAAATTTGGGATTCTCAGCACTTTTTTCCTCCAGTAGTGAAAGAAGCTGCCGATTATAATTTATACACATGTAATATATATATGAGACTATATCAATGGTAAAAAAAATATGAAGTCATATTTATTTTCTACAGTTTTGGTTTTCCTTTTCTTTCGGAAAATTTTAAGTGTAGGCAAGTGCCTTAAGTGTCTAATGGCAGCTACGCCTCTGTCATAAAAATCTATAAAGCTTATAGTTCGGCAGATATGTGAAAATTTTGGAAGAATTGTGCCTTTAGTGATACAAGCATAAAAATTTGCACACAGTTAGTACATACCTTTACAATAATTTTTGGAGGTAGGGACATTTCAGATTCATCACTGGACTGAAATGGCGGCCATTTTAAAAATGGCGGGTATTATTGTATATTTTGGCTACTAATTCGGCAATGTTGTGCATACTGTATATAAAACACGATGTAATAAGCGTGTGTTTGACTGCTATGTACATTCCATGCAATATCTTTATAACTTAAGTGACTGTTATGAACTTTTTAACAAATTAATGCTTTTCTGTTTCTGCTTTCAGGTAATGCTCTTATGCATATTAACCACTTTCATGAACTAGCTGCTAGATGCTGATTCCCATTTTCACACTGACTGAATTATATTGGTGCATACTGCCTGAATTACAATGGCAAATAAACTTTTCAAGCTTTTAGATCCCCAACAGCCTAGTACATCTGGAACAGACTTGCCTTATTTGACTGATTGGAACAAGTGCGTGTTATGTCAAGAGGACACTGCTGAGACCCTTTCCTGTCCAGCTGATTCTACGCGCAGCACAGGGTCTGGATATAAAACGCTAGCAGATAATCTCCACAGCTTCAGTCAGATCGGCTGCTTGCCAAAATCCTTATACATGTCCCGCCTTGATGAAGGAGATGGTATTCAATCGACCTTTCAGAACCACAAAGCTAAGTGGCATGATTCGTGCAGATTAAAGTATAACAAAACTGCATTGCAACGGGCACAGAAGAGGAAAATGTCTACTACTGAAGACACTACAAGTGCTTCAAGAAAGTACACCCGTCAGACCGTAGATGCGCAGACATTGCCTGAAAAATGTTTCTTTTGTGACAAGCCATCCGGTACTGATTCTCTGCGCAAAGCTTGCACGTTTGATCTCGATAAACATGTAAGAACAGCTGCTCTGAAACTAGGCGATAAAGCGATTCTTGCTAAACTTAGTGCAGGAGACCTTATAGCACAAGATGCTCAATATCACGTGAAATGTCTGGTCTCCCTGTATAACAAAGCTAGGGCCACAAAGACAACAGTGGATGAGCAAGATGACGTCAATCATGGTATAGCACTTGGAGAGTTGGTATCGTATATAGATGATGCCCGTATGAATGATCTTGTAGCACCAGTGTTCAAGCTGGTAGATCTGTCAAAACTTTACACCACTAGAATGGAACAGCTTGGGACCATCATGACTGGACGTGTTCACTCAACTAAACTTAAAGATCGAATCATGACATGTTTTCCAGACCTTGAGGAGCACAAATCAGGTCGAGATGTTCTGCTTGCTTTCAACGAAAACATGGGCTCAGCTCTCAAGAAGGCATGTGATCAGGACACTGACAATGATGGGGTTTGTCTTGCCAGAGCTGCAAATATAGTCCGAAGAGACATGTTAAAACTGAAAACAACCTTCAGTGGTTCATTTGAACCACACTGCCAAGAACAGTCGGTGCCTACTTCTCTTGTAGCGTTAGTTGGTATGATCTTGAACGGTCCTAACATCGAAGAGCAGTCAAGACAATCATCTGTATCAACACCTATTCTCACAATCTCACAACTGTTGATGTTCAACTGTTACACACGCCGCAGAGGGAGTACCAGCAGTATTGAATCTACAAGACACAATAGCAATCGGGAGACTCCTCTGTCTGTGTACCTGGGTACACTAATGCATACAAAAACTCGGAAACGTGACCTTGTTGATACTTTGTTCCATCTAGGCCTTTCGATTTCCTATGACAGAGTACTGGGCATCTCCACGTATTTAGGGGACAAGGTTTGCCGCTTCTTCCAAAAGGAGGGTACAGTTTGCCCCCCTGTGCTAAAGAGTGGTCTGTTCACGACTGGGGCAGTGGATAACATTGATCATAACCCCAGCTCGACAAGTGCCCAAGATTCCTTTCACGGTACGGGTATTTCTCTTTTCCAGCACCCAAGTAGCAATAGCCATGGAGTTCAAAGGGAAGTTTCAGATGAGACAGCAACAGGTACTGCACACCTACCACAGTCATACACTATGGTACCTCCTGTTATTTTGGGCAGAGGCGATATACCTATACCTAAGCTAGAGGGCTCCAACAAAAGTGACTGCCAGCTAATCCCTGAAGCGTTACAGGATGAATTCAGGTATGTAATAGCAAATACTGGATTTGTACATTTCAGCTTTGAAAATTTGTGTGTTTTAATGACCAATCTTGTTAAGGTGTGTGGTCACCACTTCATTTTGTTGTTGTATTTTAACAGTTGGCTGGAGCAGATGGAGAAGACGGTAGCATCTGACACAGTACTCCAGGAAGACGATACCGTGTCATGGGCTGCATATCATGCCAGCAAACAGTCTATTCCAGAGGAACCAGAAAGTAGCGTAGCTTTAAACTCATTGCTGCCTCTTTTTTATGACCAAGCCAAATCTGTTGCAATGATTCGTCACTCGATGATTCGTCATCAAAAGAGCTGTGGATATTTTGAATCCAGGTCAGATCCCTGTAATTACACTTGATCAACCATTGTACACACTTGCCAAACAGATCCAGTGGAGATGGCCAGAAACACATGGAGAGGATTATTTCGTCATTGTCTTTGGAGGACTCCATATTGAAATGGCTGCAATGAAAACCGTCGGAGACCTTTTGGATGGCAGTGGTTGGACAGGTGTTTTGGTGCTTGCAGGAGTTGCTACAGCTGGTATCGCGGATTCTTTTCTGAAAGCGTCACATGTAACACGCACGAGACGAGCACACCAAGTCACAGCTTGTAGTCTCTATCTTCTCATGAAGGAAGCCCATAAACAGTACACCAGCGAACTAACTGAAGGACAGGATCCAAAGCCATTGGATGATTGGAATACTGAACGAGTTGAAGCAAGCCCACAGTTCCAGTTTTGGTTCATTATTCTGCAGCTGGAACTGACAGTCCTGATCTATGTGAGATCCATCCGGGAAGGAAATTTTCTGCTGTATATTGATGCTTTGAGCAAACTTGTTCCTTGGTTCTTTGCCCTGGGACATACCAACTACGCCAGGTGGGTCCCAGTACATTTACGGGATATGGTGACACTTGCAAGCAAGCATCCAAGTGTATACACACAGTTTCTGGCTGGAAACTTTACCGTGAAAAAGACCACACGTGCATTCTCTGCCATACCGTTTGATCAGGCACACGAACAAAACAATGCATTGGTTAAAGATGATGGAGGGGCTGTAGGTCTGACAGAGAATCCTGCAGCTTTGCGCCGCTGGATGGTGTCTGGTCCAGAGATGGCCAGGTTGATCTCAGAGTTTCAAAACACAACAGAGAAGAGAACGAAGAAGATTGAACTCAAGCACCATGAACAAACAAAATACACACAGATAGCCTTTGCTGGCGATGTAAAAGCCCTCACTCATGCCATCAGAGAGATGGGGAATCCATTCTGTGAAGACAGCAAAGATCTCTTGGTGTTAGATAGCAGAGATCTGGCAGATACAGCAGTCATCAATACTCTACACCAGATTGAGCAGCTGGGTCAAGAACAGTATGACACGTATGTCAGTGAGAGGCTTATTTATCAAACAAAGCCTATCACTGACCCAATAAAGAGAAACAATCTTCCTCTCTTCAACCGGCCATCAGTCAGACAGAAGTCAAGGACAGAGCTGCAGGTTTCATCCCTCAAAAATGATTGCAACTTGTTCTCCAGATTGTTCATTGCGTCCCAGACTCGTGATGGAGATCTTGATGTATTCTTTGCACATGAGAATCAGGCTTGTCCCCCAGCATTGCCACACATGGGCAAAATTAGGCAAGGAACAAAATCTGATTTGGTTAAGTGTTTAGAAGATCAGATTACTCCACGCGAAAATGACACTGCTAGTCCTCCTGTTCAAGTAATGATTCTAGATGGAGCAGCTATCGTCAACATGCTGGCACCTGGTAATGCAAAAACCTTCTCCGAGTATTCATCATTAGTATTCTTGCCCTACATCATATCTCAGCTGCAACATACGAGCAGGGTGGATATTGTTTGGGATGAATACTTTCCAGAGAGTTTGAAATCAGACACCAGGAAGAAGAGGGGTAAAGGCATTAGAAGGCGAGTTGAGCCACATAGTTCCATCCCCGGAAACTGGCAGGCCTTCCTTCGCATAGATGAAAACAAAGTAGAGTTGTTTGCCTTTCTTGCAATGAGGATAGCAAACGCAGAAACTACAAAGCAAATCATCAGCACAAACCACAAAGATGTGCTCTGTACACAATCCCGGGATGTTTCTGGTCTTGCTCCATGTACTTATGAGGAGGCAGATACGAGAATACTACTCCATGTTCAAGATGCAGTGAGGCAGGGTTATACTAAAGTGTCAATCCGTACAGTGGATACAGACGTTGTGGTCCTTGCAGTGACAGCAGCAGAAAGACTGGAAATTGAAGAATTATGGATTGCTTTTGCCACAGGAAAGAACTTCAGATACGTGGCAGCTCACGAGATAGCCATGACACTGGGACCGAGCAAGTGCCATGGTTTGCCATTCTTTCACGCCCTTACTGGATGTGACACTGTGTCATGTTTCAGTGGGAGGGGGAAGAAAACAGCATGGGAGACATGGAGAGCCTGTAATGAGATATCTGATGAAGTCACAAAAGCTTTCAGTGCATTGGCTGTCATACCAACCATTTCAAGTGTGGATGAATTCATGTATGTTTTGGAGCGTTTTGTTGTCTTACTCTACGATCGTACCAGCTGCCAGGAACATGTTAACGTGCCTCGCAAACATCTCTTTACGCAGAGTGGAAGATCAATAGAGGCCATTCCACCAACTCTAGAGGCACTTAGACAACACATCAAGAGAGCTGCATATCAAGCCGGTTTCTGTTGGGGGCAAATGATGATTTGTATACCAGAGCTTCCTTCGCCAACTGAATGGGGTTGGGTTAAGAATGAAAATGGCTGGGGGATATATTGGACAACCCTCCCAGAGGCAACAGAGGCGTGTCGACAATTGATTACATGCGGATGCAAAAAAGGCTGCAGAGGGCAGTACAAGTGTGTGAAAGCTGCACTCCAGTGTACAGCTTTGTGTTACTGTGGAGGGGAATGCACAGGATAGATTACTCTAGGGAGTATGGATTACTGTTAAATTTGTACTCAATCATGGGTAGCCATATCACTTGGCTCCAAATTTGTTTTTTTTGTTTCAAGCAGAGACATTTTCCAGAGTGTTAAAATGACATTTGGTGTTAAATGACATTTTCTGTTCATTTTCGCAGCTTTTTCTGACTTTGGATAGTTAAAATTTAATTTTTGTGAATAATGAGAAAATCCAAAGTGTGCTGTATTGTAAAAATCATCATTGGTGTGCTTTTTCAAATTAAAAAAAAATATCTATACTGCATCAATCTTGTGTTACGTACGAAACAAAAATGACCATTTTAAAAAATGGCCGCCATTTTGAAAAACGGCGGCCATTTTGGCTCTATCATAAATTCTGAATGTCCCTACATCCAAATATGTTCCTAGTAGATGGTTCTATAAGTGTCCCAAATTTCATGCTTGTATCACCAATAGCACAATCTTTTCACATATCTGCCGGGCTATTAGAGACTATTGTGATCAAACAAATTTTTCTTTATGATTTATTGTAATGTAAAAAAAACAGACAAATTTGATTCTAATTATTGATTTTTTATACAGAAAAAATTATGTAAAAAAACATAAAAAGTGTATAGTTCTACATCGAGCTTTATTTTTTTTATTGTAGAAGAAATAACGCCACTTTTTGTGCCAGCATCTGTTGGGACATGGGCCCATGGTTTACACAGTCTCATTCGAAGGACCAGTCTCCACGTCCAACAAAAGGATTCAAACCCGCAACATTATAAACAACTCTACTTTCAACAAAATTACTGTGTTGTTGATCCATTTTTTTTTAACAAAATGCAAAGTGCATAGCGTCTTGGTTAGGGGGCATAACAGGGATACCTAATTTGGGGTAGTAAAGTTAAATATAAGATAATAAATTGTTTTTTAGCACTATTTATTTTTTAAACAAAATTATCGGGGTTGGAGGATGTCTATTTTTAACAAAAATAAAATTGCATATCATTTCATTGGGAAGGGGGGCATAATATGCATACGTAAATTGGGCAGTTTCCCTTATACCTAGCAGAAACATATCACGTATGCCATATATATATATAAGTTTCAGTAATTTTAATCATTTACCTACATAAGTATATCTCACAGTTCCTTTTGCTTTTTTCGTAATGAAAAAGAACAATGTACATGTACATCGAGAGGTTAATTGAACTTCTGGATTGTATTTACAGCTTTCAGGAATAACGTGCACCACAAATTCTTAGACACCTGTTGGAATTAAGCAATGAAATGCAAACCGCGACGTTCATCAAATTCTTTTAATCTAATTCCTGCAGACTCGACACGACATTTAAACTTTAACACTGGCTCTTAAGCTGGTTCCCTAGCGGAAATGATTATTGTCAACTCGTACATAAAACGTCAGGGTTTCGAGGCAGTAAAAATGCGATATCTGAAGAAATATTTCATCAGTGATCTTGAAAATGAATAGGCTTCGTCCTTTTATACTGCCACACAAGTATGTAAACGCCGAGAAAGCTTAATGCAAAGTTTTCTGTCAATCTTGCCTACAAGATGTAACGAACACACAAACACACATTCGCGATGCTATATCCCCTCCGCAACTAGTTATGCGAGGGGATAATAAATTAGCATACCTGTTTTATTAGCTGAACTCCAAATGAATTTCACAAAATATTCACGATATTTAAGAAATAAGGTATCATTTTTTGAGTTTTATTGAGATGTAAAACAGGTTGGTCACGTGATCAAATCCCATATGGCTATATGGAAGATTTGATCATGTGTCAACCCGTTTTACATCTCAATAAAACTCAAAAAATGATACCTTATTACTTATATTTACATTTGTGACTTATTCATACTTTAAAGAAGAAGGTATGGTTTTAGCTATATTGCGCCCTAAAAATGTAATGACATCAAAAAGTTTTGAAACTGGCTTAAATATTAGTTAAATAAATTACTCTGATAAATCAGGAAAGAATATGGCATGAATGTTTACCATTCTGCAAATATGACGTCATTAATGTGAAGCATTTCTCTATTTTCAACAGAGAAAGCCTCAAAATGACACATTTCAAGGGTGATTTTCCTTTAGAAAACAGTGTCCACAGCCGTCGCCCAAGTTAATTTTTTGATATTTTGTGCAAAATTCAATAACAAATCACATATCTCAAGATCTTTATGGGCGATGCCTATGGACAATGTTTTCTGAAAGAAAATTCCATTGAAAATTGGTGTCTTCTGCAACTTTTTAAGAAAATACGGGAAAATACACATCTTTATGACGTCATAATTAGCATTTAAAAACACATGTGAGAAAAATGACTTGTATGATTTTTCTGCATTGAATTTCAATTATTTAATAAAAAGCATGAGTTTTCAATTTTTACACCAGTTTCATTTTTTAGAAAATCACAGGGCAAAATTTGTATGGAAACCATACCTTCTTCTTTGCCTGATTGTTACTTTTAACGTGTGAAATGCGTTATTTTTCAAACCCAACGGTATGTATGTAATCCACTAAACGCGCGTCAACAATTTATGACGTCACAGAGAAATTACGTCGAACGTTTATCCAAACGCACATCTTTGACCTCTTGACCCCCTACCTGTATTTATACAGTTATAAAAACGCTTGCTGTCAGTAGTGTTATATAAAGGAAAACATTTGCAAATGTAAATATTTGCTTTTAAACTCCATTTTACGTTTCTTTGTACATGCCGTCTAAGCCAAATTCTCTTTACACGACATGATCGATTCTCAAGTTTCTTGATGTACACATATGACGTCATCTGGTGGTAGATTTTAATCAAAATGACAAAAAACAGAATAACAAAATATAAAGAACATTTCATTGTTGTTAATGTTTACACGTTTCTATTCATTTTCTAGAGTTAAATTACATCTCTAAATATCAATACAACGAAAACTTCTGTTCTAGAATTGACGTGATCTCGCCTACTATGACGTCATACTGTAGCACTGATAAAGTCAAGGTAGAATATTTTGTATGCTTCCTTATTCCTGCGAAATTTATGTAGTAAAATGTAGTTACCCCGTAGTAGAGTCATTTATTGGTTCAGGGTAGAATTAGATATCCCTTATCTTATTTCAGTTAGATACATTTAGGTTATCCCTATGTTTACTTTTATATAGGCCTACATTCTTGGGTGTATGGAAGCTCTCAAGTGCAATAAATAATTTTTTTGGAAGTCACATTCTCCCCTTATATTTTTCCAATATTTATTTTTTTTAGGTTAAATCCTGTTGTTATATTTTTTCAGAAACATTTTTGCTTTTTGTTTTCAACTAGTAGAAAATCATATTTACCTTTTGTTATAATAAATTATAAAACTTTACAAATCTTTTCATTTCATAACAAGCTGATGATCATAATCTGGGAATAACTAAAGCACCTGGGTTAATAATTTAATCACTATGGCCCATATATAATGGTTTAATAAGACGTTCCAATCCCAAATACTATAATCAATACAGTGAGTATCTTGAATTCAATACATTTTACTACATAAATTTCGCAGAGGGAATAAGGAAGCATACAAAATACATCAAGGTTAGGACTTATTCCTTGGGAAAGGTTTATCTTATTTAGACAGATAAAAAGCAAAAAATGTTGAAATGTAATTGCACAACGCACGACGACAGACGGATACGGATAGCAATAGGTCACCTGAGGTGACTTGAAAACTGAGTGACGAGATCGCCTCGCGTCACACAGTCAAGTGTAAACAACCGACGTACTTCGTACGAAAATTCTTGGAACGATTGAATTTTTTTTCTAATTTGATTTTCTAGTTAAGTCGATCCATAACCACGTTGAACTAGAATTACTCACTTTTGACGTGGAAACAAAAGCAGTCGTTTTGTTCCTTCTGTTAATGATATAAGTTGTACCATTGGGCGAGTCCATTTCATCTGATATATCTACATATATCTACAAATTACGATAACACTGTCTTCTTAGACCATTACGTTTCGGTGAGCGGCGCTGGCGGTAAAAGTTAGTGATTAACAAGAGGCCCACGGGCCTTATAGGTCACCTGAGTATTGTGTAACTACTTTCAAACAATTAAATTTGGTTCGTGTTTTAAACCAGAGGCCATGAAATTCACAATTTTGAAAGAGACACCATTGCTTGTCATAATTAAAAATACTCTACTTACTCAATACCCAGAGGTAGATCAGAGTTACAAAGAGAAAAATGTTCTTCCACTTTATAACCAGTTGTGCACCTCACCCAAAAAGAACCACTGACCTTGGGGCCACATATTTCAAAATTTTGCAAATTTTATCATAAAATGGTTGATTAATACCAAAGAGCAGGTTTCAAAGCATTAATTTTCAGATCATGTACCCCCTCCCCCCCCCCCCCTTTCGGGGCATAAAATAAAACCATTTTGCTAGATGCACCTTTCTTCATCATAAATATATATACTTGGATCATTGGCATAAAATTCACAATAATGGAAAAGGCACTCTTGCTTTTCATAACTATATGCTTAGTTAGTTTATTTAATACTCAGAAGCAGATAAGAAGATTTTCAAAGAATAAATGCATTTTCACTATATAATCTATAGAGCCCCGTCCTAACACCAGAACCCCTGACCCTGGGGCCATAAAATTCACAAATCTGGAAGAGGAACTCTTGCTCATCATAACTATGTACTTAGTTAGTTTATTTAATACCCAGAAGGAGAGAAGAAGATTTTCAAAGAATAAATGCATTTTCACTATATAATCTATAGAGCCCCGCCCTAACACCAGAACCCCTGACCCTGGGGCCATAAAATTCACAAATCTTGAAGAGGCACTCTTGCTCATCATAACTATGTACTTAGTTAGTTTATTTAATAGCCAGGAGCAGAGAAGAAGATTTTCAAAGAAATAATGCATTTTCACTATACACTCTATATATCCCCGCCCTTGCACTAGAACCCCTGACCCTGGGGCCATGAATTTCACAATTTTGGTAGAGGACTCAATGCTTATTACATTCATGCTAACAGTTTGCCTACTCGATGTCCATGAGTAAAGAAGAAAATTTTTAAAGATTGCAATAATTTTAGTGGTTTTGGACCCACCCCTCAGGCCCCAGGGGGCGGGGACCATAAAATTCACAATTTTTGTTCCCCTTCACCCTTCGCAATGAAAATTTGCATAGCAACTCCCTATGGACTATAGAAGAACCCTATTGATTTTGAAGTCAAAAACTCAAAGGTCAAGGTCATAAATAAGCAAATTCTGTCTGTAGTAACACTTTCATTTCCTTGCGATAGTTCGAAAACCCTTTGATTGCATATTATTTAACGTCCCTCTCGAGAAATTTTCTTTCATATTGAGACGCCACCACTCGCCGGTGGAGAGCTGCATATTTTGTCCTATACTCGGCACCCAGGGCCATTGACCAGGTAAGGATCTTTTACAATCACCCACTTTGACACGGGACCTCGGTTTATACGGTCTCATCTGAAGGACCGAGAAAACCCTTTGAGCTTTTGCGATGAAATTTTACCTAAGAGCTCCCTGTGGCCTAAGAAAGACTCCTATTGAATTTGAGGTCAAAAGGTCAAAGTTCAAGGTCATAAATGTATACATTTTATGTGTAACACTATCCTTTTCGGGCGATATTACAAGAGGATTTTGTGTTCTTTCAATCTTTAGGACCTCTCTCACCCCTCTCAAAGTGTCCCGCGCCGTTTGTTTTATTGGTATTTATTGTCCCCCGCTTTCGCGAAAGCGAGGGGACATTAAATCTCATTCGTCTGTCTGTCAGTCTGTCTGTCTGTCTGTCTGTCCGTCCGTCACAAAAACTTTAACCTTGCCCATAACTTTTGATTGAGTGGACCTATGACTTTCATATTTCATATGTGTATTCCTTGTGACAAGAACTTTCTTTGGGTACCACCAAATTTGACCTTTTGACCTTGACCTTGGAGTTTGACCCACTTTTACACAAAAATTTTATTTTTTTATTTTGGGCAAAACTTTTGAACGGGTAGATACTAGGACTTTCATATTTCACATATGTATTGTTTTTGGCAAGACCTTTCATTGGATATCAAGAACTTTGACCTTGACCATAGAGATTTCTGTACTTATAAAAAACATTATTCTTGGCCATAAGTTTAAAACGGTAAGGACTAGGGCTTTCATACTTCAAATATATAATCCTTGAGAAAAGTCCTTTCATAGGTAACAAGAACTTTGACCTTCTGACCTTGACCTTGGAGTTTGGCTTACTTTTAAAAAATTTAACCTTGGCCATAACTTTTGTGAAGGGTTAGGGCTAGGGTTTTCATACCTCAAATATTTAATCCTTGTGACAAGACCTTTCATTTGATATCAAGCACATACACCCTTTGACCTTGATCTTGGAGTTTGACCTACTTTTTAAAAGATTTAACCTTGGCCATAACTTTTGAATGGTAAGGGCTAGGGCTTTCATACTTCACATAAATAATCCTTGTGAGAAGACCTTTCACTGGATACCAAGAACTTTGATCCTTTTACCTTGACCTTGCAGTTTGACCTACTTTTTAAAATTCGAGTACCAATATATTTAATTTACATTTTTAAAAAAAGTTTAATCTTCGCTTTGTTGCCATACGGGGTCATCAATGTTTCACAAACGCATTTTTTTCCTTTTAACTTTTGACTGAGAAGAGATTAGGGCTTTAATATTTGACATGTGCATTACCTATGACAAGATATTTCCAAGCATGCTATGATTTATGACTCCTTGACCTTGGCCTTCACGATTGACTTTATTAAAAAAAAATTCAACTTTGATAATTTCTTAACGACATATGATAGGGCGTTCATATTTGACATCTCACCTACGAAGACACCGAAAGCGGGGGACCACAATTCTTTGAATTTGCTTGTTGTTTTAAATGTCGCTATTTTTTAGCACAGGGGCACGAATTATGACGTTATCAGTACCTTCATGGCGTCAAGTTATGTGATCGAAACATGGCAGCGCCAATAAATAAGGTCAGAGAATAAAGTATAGGACAAATTTATAAAATTTCATTTCATGGTCATCAGAATCAGCAAATTTGTAATTATGTCGGATAACACAGGTAAAATTGAAATGCAATTAATAGGCTGTGTTTACAAAAAGGTGTCGAAATTCGGAATGTACAGTGGTCGGATTGTAAAGTATTTTTCTACATAAGTTATATAAAGATTTTTTGGGGAATGAAGTTTTGCGTCGGAAATGCCAGTGTGCCGGATTGCACAGTCGTCGGATTGGACAGTGGGCACTGTAGTTACAAAACTTCTAATAAACAGGTTTGTAAGTCGCGACTTGTACATTTTGCTAATGCATGTAAATTTTAATTGGTCTCAACCGGCCGTGTTTGCTTGTCACATTTTGGTTTTTGTATATACTAGCTTGAAATATATCAAGCCTTCATAAACAACAATTTCAACACATACATGTGTTAACATATAGTATTCTATGTTACTGTTCATTTAATTTTTGCTGGAAAGAGGAAGCATAAATATTTATAGTGAGCACAGTGAGTGTCGTGAAGCGAGGCTCGTGAGGCAAGCTCAATATTCAACTAACGTGTAATAACAGTAATAGAAGTGTAGAATTTGGAATGAAATCTGTACACACAATGAAAAATCAATCATTTTGGAGTTTATAAAGACAGACAAGAAATAAATCTTGATGAAATTTCTTGCTAAATGTTTGCTGAATGACCCTAACAAATCTTTTAGAGAAGATAGTCTTCAGATGATACATTTTTATGATATTTTTCACTAGCAGATTCTTTTAATTTAAAGCAATATGAGCTGCATTTTTGAGAATTTTATTTTGCTGGTAAAATGTGTTAATATGATTAATCTGTATGTAATCTAAACCCTTATGATCAATAAAACCAAAATAAAGTTTAAAATTGTTTCAAAAGAAATATTTCTGTACAACCGAATAGTATTATATAAGAAATCATTATTGTACAGGACGACAATAACTCAATTTTGCTTCAATCAAAGCGTATAAAAAGTTCTTTCTTAGCAAATATGAACAACAGAAGTTTATAAATGTTCTATTTTTCTGTTGTTGAAATAGCTAACTACAAATTTGCAACATTTTTTCCGATGTCAAACATACAGCTCATATTGCTTTAATTTTTATTGAAAATTTTTTCTTTTGAAAGCCAATATAAATAAAATACTCTAAACTTTCCTTATTTGACAATCTACTCTCTGGAGTTTCAACCCTTGGCAATACATTGTAACTATGGCATAATGATTGTTCAAATCATTAAATTGTCAGTTTGTCACTACTTGGGGTGTGCAATATTATTGATATATTGGTATAATGCAATATTAGACCCAGGAATTATATATCGCAATATACACTCGTTTGTCTCCCTAAGCTCCGTCAAGCTTCTTTGTGTACGTGAAGTCACAGCTACAGTCCCTGAAACATTCTACTTTCCCACCTGAACGGTGAACGAACGGTGAACGAACGCTGAACGAACGGTGAATGAACGCTGAACGAACGCAGAGCGAACGGTGGGTGAACGATGTGCAAACGCTGAAAGCAACATGGTGAACGATGTGTGAACGGTGAGTGAACGCAGAACGCGAAAGGAGCGCAAACGCGAGCGCAAAGTGAACGGTGAACGAACGGTGAACGCAAGATGAACGATTTATTCGGAATGCCTCCGATCTTTTCCTTGCATTGAGATTAACCTATTATTATTCTATAATTCTAATTTCAGGTGCTTAAATACAAATAAAAAAATAAATAAATAAATAAATAATAAAAACATTTTTCTTCTGTACAAATATGTACCTATGTTTTAAATATATAATTTTCTAACACGATTTCATTTGCTGTAAAACGTGTATTTGTTTCCGAATGCGTGAAGATTAAATATAAAATTAATCTATTTATAAAGTAAATATGCTTATTTTTTCACTTATAAAATAATGTGGTCTTCTGAAGATAAAATTACTTCTTAGAGAATGAATTAATTATATTGTAACAACCATACAAGTATTTCCGTGCCAAAGCAAATCTGAGGAAAATAACGGATTTTTTTTTTAATTCACAATTATCTGTTGACATTGACTGTTATCATACTGCATAAAAACTCTCGTTTTATTTAAATTCTAATGCAAAATATTCTATATTTATGTGCCTTTTGTATTCTTTTATGACGATTATTTTAGCTAACTTCTTCATGTATCTGTAGACATTTCCAGGCCGTGATTACACTCGGTCAAGATGTTGGAAAGAGGCATTCAATTTATTTGTAATAGATTAAATTTTCAAAACTAAATAAGTAATGTGCTGTCATAGTTTTTATTGAACAGAGAAATTTATGAGAGAGAGAGAGAGAGAGAGAGAGTGAGAGAGATAACCCCCTCGATTCTCGGATACATGTATCTGTTGTATCAAATAAAAAAATCTTATTATTTTTCCTTAAAATTCCAAGCAGTAAAGGTCATCTTTTTTTTTTAAATTAACAAAACAATTTGACAGTAATCATTGGCTTTTATTTTTCATCATCAAGTTCACACAGTATACAGGAAGTTCGTGCTAGTGCATGTAGCTTGTCCTGTCAATCAAATAATTCGACACAGTGGAGGTGTGGAAATCGTGTTTCACCGAACATGTCGAAGGCAAAGATTCACTTAGTATTCCAAGAAGTTTTAATATTTTCCCCTATAATTTCTATATCTGATTTTTGCATTCCTGCAGAAAAAATAAATAATTGGAATATATACTTGGAAGGATTAAGTTTTAAATTGAATTTGAAACATATTCCCTGCCAATTTAAAATACTACTATACACAAGTTTATTCTTAAATACTATTGTTAAATGACTGTTTGATGTTGGTTTTAAGACTGATTTTCTTGTGTTACAATACAAATTAAAAGTTAATTAAAATATACTGAAAAAACTCAGTAAGAATTTTATTTTGGGAGAAAAGACACGAGGAGGGGGGGGGGGGGGTCTTAATTATACTGAATGGCAAACATATATTTAAACATATGTTTAGGTACGGTGAAGGAAGGAATTTTCCTTCTCTAATAATAGACTATTTTAAACAGTTGGTCTTTTCTAAAATTTAAAACCACACCATCCATTTAATTAGCTCTAAGGATATTTAATTAACTGAATATTTGCAGTACTGTTCATAATTCTCAAACCTTCATGTAGTTAAAATACTTGATACTTTAGAAATATTTTTTTTTATGTATTCTTGTCCTGTAAAAGACTTGGATTAATTATTATACATCTATTAATAATTTGTCCTCTTTGAAATTACTACAAATTGATGCCGTGCGTTAAGTATTTGTACATTGCCCTTTTTTAAAGTTAATATTTTAGCATCATTCTACATGCATGTAGGTAATTAATGTATTATTTTCCAGGGAAATTTCATGAAATAAGTAACAGCTGAGTTATAATAATAGAAATACCATAGATAATTTTTGCGATGAAATAATTATTTTTCAAACACGATATCAAAGTTATTTAATTAAAAAAACATGTAAATCCTTATCATCAAAAAGATAAGTCCTTTCACTTCGGAGTTCCGAATGACAATGAAGACTGAACGATAAGTGAACGGTGAACGCAAAGTAAACGGAACGAAGAGCGAACGGTGAACATTTTGTGAACGGTGAACGCGAGCGCACGGTGAACGGTGAACGCAATACTGTGAACGAAGAGCGAACAGTGAACGCACGCTGAACGAACGAACAGAAAAATGGGAAAGTAGAACGTTTCAGGGACTGTAGTCGAAATGTCTTCTGAAACTTGATGATAGAAGTAGCTAATCAATGTTTCAAATGTGTTTTTGATGGTGTTTAACTGCACTCACCTCAACGGTCAGACCATAAAACATATTAAACCAAGACCCAAGTACCTGTGATTACTGAACAGAGTAACAATGCCTGAATGTTTTAAGTTACTTTATAAGTGAAGTGTGCTCAACCTGATCATGTGTTTCTAAGATTTACCTGATCAAAAAACTTTTTATTTTCAATCAGACATATCAATCTTAAACAAGTTTGCGCTTTTATCATTCAGACATCATATGCATGCCAAAATCATGCCCAATGTGTGAGCAAAGCACATGTTATTGTTTACAAAATGTCTATGACATAACTTCATTGTTACAATGTTATGTACGGTCACCACCGGTAACGCGTCTACCTACAAACCAAAGATATATACATCCTGTCTTTTTTCTCTGTGACCGTACCAACTGACTTATCGACTAAGTATCACAACTAATGGGGCCATACTTACTCAACTTACTGCTACCTGATGTATCACCAACCACGCTGTTCCAAAGTCTGCACCCACCCGGCCTGGTCGTGATTCTCCGAACCTGTACGTATTTCTTGTACACCGTGCCCGATGTAAATTTTACACGTAAGAAACAGCTAGGTGAAAAATCCGCTGTTTGATGTAATATTATATGTAGAAAGACCATTAGAATAATTACGGGACATACTTCATTGCTTGCAACCTATAAAATAATTATGTAAAGGTTAATTGGCAGAACCAGATTGAAAAATTAAAAAAGAAAATTAAACTTCCATCATGTAATTAAGGTCTTCCGTCTTCAGCGGAAGACCTTACTGTTATTCTTAGGTTTCTTTTCCACTATTTTTAAGGTCTTCCGTCTTCAGCGGAAGACCTTCTTGTTATTCTTAGGTTTCTTTTCCACTATTTTTATTAAGGTCTTCCGTCTTCAGCGGAAGACCTTATTGTTTTTCTTTGGTTTCTTTTTCACTTTTATTAAGGTCTTCCGTCTTCAGCGGAAGACCTTTCTGTTATTCTTAGGTTTCTTTTCCACTATTTTTATTATTTTTTTTATTGTTTTTTTTCTTACCGATTTTGTGCACGCGATTTCTTGGAAACGGCTCCATAGATTTTCATGAAACTTTCAGGACTGATAAAACATCAAGCAAACCTGATATATAATTTTTTGTTTTGATGACGTCACTTCCGGTTTTGAGATTTTCGCGATTTAGTGATTTTTAGAGGGTCACTTTGTCCGGCAGTTTTCTGAAAAAGTACTTAACACAGAAGCATGAAATTTTCAGCGATGATAGAGCAACATGTGCTGATGTGACATACACCAATCTTTTTCTCCGGAAGTGCAGCACGTCGGCGCTCGCTATGGCCCGAAAATAGTCCTACCAAGAATTTCAAAATTTTTAACACCTTTTCTACGATAACTTTTTACCTAGAAATATTTTGTTAAAACATGTAGAACAAAAGAAATGTAGAATTGCACGATCTTTCAAATGATATCCAAGAAAAAGGGCTGGCCCCTAAAATAAAGGATCCCGAGGGGCCAAAACGTTTTATCTGATATCTCAAAAAGTGTTGACAATTTCTTATGCATCATAGAAGGGAAGTTGTTCAAAATAATAAATAGCAGAGGCAGAGATCATTTAAAGTCGTTAAAATACCGTCACTTCCGGTCAGGCCGGAAGTATTTGTAAATGGCTCGTTTTTTGCACACATAACCGTAAATGTCTATCAATCTCGATACCATCTTCTTCAGAATTAGACGGAAGACTTATTTGTTGCTTTGCAACAAGCTCGTCTAGTAAGAAATAACTTCTATCACCTTTCTGAGCATTAATCTCTTGCAATACCACTATTTATTCTGACTTGTAACCTTGCAAGTAGAGGCTCAATTAACCAAAACAATTGACCTTTGACCTTGACCTTTGTCATTTGACCTTTTACATTTGACCTTGACCTTTAAAGTTAATTAAAAATTCATATCCAAGCTATAAAATACAAAACTCGCATTATTTATTATTCAACACCCCCCCCCCCTTTTTATTAAACCAGAGTAACCTAGATTTCACCTCTTGAACTCATACGCCATCCGGTATCCACATAAAACTGCGGAAACATGTAGAAGAGACCTCAAAGAAAGTGTATTTAAAGTTTTACAGTGATTCTGCACATTATATAGAAGTTATAAATTTTCTCGGCAATAGAAAAAAAAAAACTGGAACGACGCATCAGCAACGTAAATTTTTTTTTTTAACGCGTGTCAAATTTCTGATTGACTTGTAATAATCAGGAACATGTAGAAGAGACCTCAAAGAAAGTGTATTTAAAGTTTTTTTTCAGTGATCCTGCACATTATATAGAAGTTATAAATTTTCTCGGCAATAGAAAAAAAAAAACTTAAACAACGCATCAGCCACGTAGAATTTTTTTTTTTTAAACATGCCAAATTTCTGATTGACTTGTAATATTCAGGAACATGTAGAAGAGACCTCAAAGAAAGTGTATTTAAAGGTTTACAGTGATCCTGCTCATTATATAGAAGTTTTAAATTTTCTCGGCAATTGAAAAAAAAAATTCAAACCTGAAACGACGCATCAGCCACGTAGAATATTTTTTGAAAACTCATGCTAAATTTCTGATTGACTTGTAATATTCAGGAACATGTAGAACAGATCACAGCAATATCTTCTGTGTAGTTTCACGGCCAGATTTTATAGGAAACAGAAATTATGAATTTTTACGGCATGAACATCTCATTTTTCGTGATGGAAATTTCCCTTGCAAATGATAAAACATGTCATAAAAAGCTTTTGTCGCCCATTTTTTTTTAATGTATAAGTTGCACTAAATTCTACTAATATGATATGATATTTTAATACCGAACATCTTTCAATTTGCTTTCCTGGTGAGTAAATGCAATGTTTGTTTACATTTGAGCAATACACAGAAATACGCGGAAATAGCGGTTCTCGGTATAATAAGTATAATGTACCCTTACCATGTTGTGTTTCCCATTCAGAAATAAATGTTTACCATTAAATAAATCATTTAATCTTGATACATGATTGTTCACACATAAATTCACAGTGATTTCGCTGTGATTCATGTAAATTCGGAATGTGTGTCAAGTAGCGAACCCGACTTTCGCAGATTTTATTCTCATGTAAACAAACCGGCCAGCCTGTCCAGCTCTTCTTGTAGACATGAATTAAACAACATTTCCTGATATATTTAAAACAGAAAGCAAGTGCAGAATATTTTTTATTAAACAACTTCTCATTATACACCAATCAGGTAAAGCAGCAATCTTTTCTGTCCGCGCAATCTTGTGCCACAGCTAGCATTATTAAGGTCTTCCGTCTTCAGCGGAAGACCTTACTGTTATTCTTAGGTTTCTTTTCCACTATTTTTATTATTAAGGTCTTCCGTCTTCAGCGGAAGACCTTCTTGTTATTCTTAGGTTTCTTTTCCACTATTTTTATTATTATTATTGTTTTTTTTTCTTACCGATTTTGTGCACGCGAGTTCTCGGAAACGGCTCGCTCGATTTTCATGAAACTTTCAGGACTGATAGAACATCAAACAAACCTGATATATAGTTTTTTGTTTTGATGACGTCACTTCCGGTTTTGAGATTTCCGCGATTTAGTGATTTTCAGAGGGTCACTTTGTCCGCGAGTTTTCTCAAAAACGGCTTAGGGTAGAAACTTGAGTTTTTCAGCAATGATAGAGCAATATATGTAGATATGACATACGTATTTCATTTTCACCGGAAGTGCTGCACGCCGACGCTCGCTATGGTCCGAAAAAGGGCATGTCGAGATTTTTAAAATTTTTAACACTTTTTCTTCGATATCTTTTCACATGAAAATATTTCGTTAAGACATATAGAACAAAAGAAGTGTAGAATTACTTGATCTTTCAAACAATATCTCGAAAAAAGGGCTGGCCCCTATAATAAAGGGCCGAGAGGGGCCAAACGTTTTTCCTTTATATCTCAAAAAGTATTGAGAATTTGTAATACATCAAAAAAGCAAAGTTGTTCAAAATGCTAAGCTAAATCCATCTGGGTCATCAAAATACATCCGACGATGTCACTTCCGGTCAAACCGGAAGTAGTACGAAAATGCATATTTTTGCCGTTCTTGACATATTTTGCGGTAACATATGTCACTGGAAGCATAAAAACTTATTTTTCCGTCCGTCAACATCACTTCCGGTCAAACCGGAAGTAGCCAAAAATAGCTTATTTTTTAAGGTTTTGACGCAAAATTGAAATTATAAAGTCAATGGAGACAACTTAGCTCATTGCTTTCTTTTGTTGACATCACTTCCGGTCAAAACAGGACGGAAGACCTACTCGTTGCTTTGCAACGAGCTTTGCTCTAGTTATTATTATTATTATTATTATTCTTTTTTCTTCTTATTTCTTCTCCGGTACTTTTTTGTCCGCGAGTGTTCTCAGAAACTGTTCACCCAACTGAGCTAAAACCTTTTTAGGGTTAATAGGTGTGTTGTGTAGGTGTGCGGAACGAAGGTCATTTTGCGCGCATACGCCTGCACGTGCGGGCGCGTGAAATGACTGAAATGACTAATATATTTAATATAGCCATAACTTTAACATTTTCCGATGAAATGCTTTGAAACTCATTATATAAGGATATATTAATAGTGTAGATAATGTGACACTGTCAAATTAGCAAGAACTCACGCGCATTTACGTGCGCTTCGCTCTGATTGGCTGAAACAAAAATCTCAATATCTTTTCCGTTTTTTGACGAAATGGTATGAAATTTAAAATATAAGCATACTTTAAGATGTCCTACAACATGATGTATAACATTTGTCATGAAAGCATGCGCATGCACGTGCGCTGCAATCTGATTGGCTTAAACTTCAAATGGCTGTAACTCCCTTGTTTTTCAACCAACCACGATAAGATTTAGAACATAGACAGACACAATAGACTCCTATAAGAAGTTACGGTCATCATGCACATGCATGCACGCGCATGCACGTGCGCTTTGCTCTGATTAGCTGAAACAAAAATCTCAATATCTTACTTGTTTTTTGACAAAATACTTTGAATTTTAAAACATAATCATACCTTAATACGTCCTAAACTATGATATATAAAAGTTTTCAAGAAACCACGCCCATGCACGTGTGCTGCGATCTGATTGGCTTAAACTTTAAATGCCTATAACTTTTTTGATTCTCAACAAAACAGGATGAAATTTAGAATATGAATAGATATGACGGATTCTTACATTATGCTACTATCAAACTTGAATGCAAGGACTTGCATGCACGTGTGCGCGCGCAATGCGTTAAATGACCGATTTACTTGATATAGTCGTAATTTTTTTTATGAAACGTTTCAAAATTCAAAGAATAGAAACACATTAAAAGTGTAGTCACGATGATATAGCTTTCATGCATTGCACCTTCGCGCGCGTGCAATGATCAAATGACTTGTATACTTGATACGGCCGTTACTTTTATATTTCTTTCTGAAATGCTTTGATGACCTTGACCTTTGACCTTGACCTTTGACCCCTTGACCCAAAGGTCACAATCCAGCTCAAGTTCGTAGATGTATTTACAAACTCACTTTAACAAATGCTTAGAATAAAAAAGTCAACCCCCCCCCCCCCCTTCTCCTTAAAAAAAAAAATCAATAACAACGTAGAAAATTTCTCTGAAACTCGATCAACACCTGGGATCGACATAAAATTTCACTTAAGGTGCAGAAAAGACTTCATAGAAAGTTTCCTGAAAGTTTTACGGTAAGTCTCTAAAGTATATAGAAATTATGAATTTTTACGGCAAAAATTACAAATTCTGTCGTGTTTGAAATTTAAGTGCAGACGAACAAAGATATGATATAAACCTTTTAAAGCCTATTTCTCCAGATGTCGTTAATAGCATTCAATTCTACTGATATGAATTAATATTTTAATACCAAGCATTCTTCTTTTATTTCACCATTGAAATTTATCTGATTTTTTTTTAGAATTACACAATCCCCAGAAATAGCGAGTTTCGGTATATTAAAAAGCAAAACACGTTTCTTTCCAGTAAAACCTCACGTGTTTGAAATCATGAAAAAATATTGATAAGGGGGTGTTAAACAATACCTGTCACATTAGCTGACACCAAAAAACCAGGGTACGTACACGACATTTTCTGATTTATTTGCATATGCAAACAGGGCTACCCTCAAATCCACGTGTTTTCCATGTCTTTATAAACATCACAAAAGCACCCCAGGAAGTAGCCTCCTATGCCCTGGAGAAATAGTTCCTGTCAAAAAACTTTATTTATTTATAGAGTAGATAAAATTTCCTAGGCACAGGTACCAGAGTTGTCAAACTGGCCTGGCAGGAAATTAAAAAAACTCTCAAAAGAAAGGAAAATCGGCTTAATGTATGGACCTACAATTGACTAAGTTCATTTTGATTGGTCAATTACCGGTGTGGTACCCCTAGTCGCCTTGAACCCAGTCCTGTCTTTCTGAAGAAAACCAACTCCGAGCCCGATGTAAAAATCTTAGTAGAGAAATGAGAATTTGAATTTTGCTGCCTTATTATGTTCCCCAAACGAAGTTTGGGAACATATTGATTGTTTGTACGCGGTGTCTTATTATTATTATGTTCCCCAAACGGAGTTTGGGAACATATTGTTTTTACTCGGTTTCTTATTATTATTAGGGTCTTCCGTCTCCAACGGAAGACCCTTCTATTATTCTATTGTTTCTTTTTCACTTTTATTATTATTCTTTTTTTTTTCTTTACAATTTTTTTGCAGAAGATTTCTCGAAGATGGCTCGTCCAATTTTGTTCTAATTTTCAGAGATTATGTGTTTCTATCTGAAGTTTGTACCCCCGATTCAATTTTGAAAAATTTACTTCCGGTCGGAAGTTATCGCCCTTTCATTGATTTTTAGAGGGTCTCCTTGTCCTTGAGTAATCTCAAAAACGACATTAGCTAGAGAGCTGAAATTTTCAGCGATGATAGACGACACATTGCTGAATTGCGCATTGGATTTCGAATTTTTCAGAAACGTCTAATATGGAAGCTCGGTAGGGGTCAAAATCTAGGACACGAATCATGAGTGAATTTTCGAGACATTTTGTATCATATCTTTTAAAGTATAATTATTTTGTTAAGACATACTGAACAATATTTGTGGGGAATGCCAAGATCTTCAATATGATTCCATGAAAAAAGTGCTGACTCATCATATTAAGGGCAAAAAGGGGCCAAAAGTCTTTGATCGATAACTCTTTACCAGGCAATATTTTGTGATACATTTCTGAAGCAAAAATGTTTATCTCAACAATCTACAGCGATATATTATGATTTTCATGTAGTATGGTACATAATTAAGGGCCACAAGGGGCCAGAATGCCAAATCTTTGACGCTTTATATCTCGAAAATGAGAAATATTTTGATAAGTATTACTGAACAAAAGATGTTCAAAATAACGTTCTAAACAATATGCAACCTTTCATTTTTCTCTTAACGTTCCCATTAGGGAGTTTAAGGGTTAGCCCCTAAATATTTCTTTTGCAAATAACTCGAAAACGAAAAGGAATCTCTGAATAGTTGTTGAACAAAAAGTGTTCAAAATCATAAGAGCTTTAAGACAAAATCAAGAAAAAGGGGCTGGGCACTCAAATTAGGGGCTGAGAGGGGCCAAAAGTCTTTAATCGATAACTCTTTATCAGTTAATATTTTGTAATATATTACTGAAGCAAATATGTTTATCTCAACCATTTACAACTATGTCTTATGATTTTTATGTCGTATGGTACATAATTAGGGGCCACAAGGGGCCAGAATGCTCAATCTTTGACGCTTTATATCTCGAAAGAGAGAAATATTTTGATAAGTTATATTGAACAAAAGATGTTCAAAATAATGTTCTGAACAATATGCAACCTTTCATTTTTCGCTAAACGTCCCCGTTAGGAAGTTTAAGGGTTGGCCCCTAAATATTTCTTTTGCAAATGACTCGAAAACGAAAAAGAATCTCTGAATAGTTGTTGAACAAAAAGTGTTCAAAATCATAAGAACTTTAAGACGAAATCAAGAAAAAGGGGCTGGGCACTCAAGTTAGGGGCCAAGAGGGGCCAAACGTCTTTAATCGATAACTCTTTATCAGTAAATATTTTGTAATACATTGCTGAAGCAAAGATGTTTATCTCAACCATTTACAACTATATATTATGATTTTTATGTCGTATGGTACATAATTAGGGGCCACAAGGGGCCAGAATACTCAATCTTTGACGCTTTATATCTCGAAAGAGAGAAATATTTTGATAAGTAATATAGAACAAAAGATGTTCAAAATCATGTTCTGAACAATATGCAACCTTTTATTTTGCGCTAAACGTCCCCATTAAGGAGTTGAAGGGCTGGCCCCTAAATATTTCTTTTGCAAATAACTCGAAAACGAAACAGAATCTCTGAATAGTTGTTGAACAAAAAGTGTTCAAAATCATGAGAGGTTTAAGATAAAATCCAGAAAAAGGGGCTGGACACTCAAATTAAGGGCCGAGAAGGGTCAAAAGTCTTTAATCAATACCTCTTTAGCAAGCAATATATTGATATACATTACTGAAGCAAAAATGTTAATCTAAAAAATCTACAACTGTATATTATTATTTTAATGTCGTATATTACATAATTAGGGGTCACATGGGGCCAAAAGGCTAAATCTTCGACGCATTATATCTCAAAAGTGGGAAATATTTTGATAATATAATATTGAACAAAAGATGTTCAGAATCATGTTCTGAACAATATGCAACCTTTTATTTTTCGTTAAACGTCCCCATTAAGGAGTTGAAGGGTTGGTCCCTAAATATTTCTTTTACAAATAACTCGAAAACGAAAAAGAATCTCTGAAAAGTTGTTGAACAAAAAGTGATAAAAATCCTCAAAGCGTTAAGATGATATGAATAAAACGGGCTGATTCCTCAAATTAGGGACCGTGAGGGACCAAAGACCGATTTTTTAAAAAATCTTTAATGTTCAATGTCTTTTAGCAGATTATGGAAAATCATTATTTTAGAATGACAATCTCAATCTAAATCTTATCTCATCTCATCAAGAATCGGACGGAAGACCCACTCGTTGCTCGCAACGAGATCGTATCTAGTTATTATTAAGGTCTTCCGTCTTCACGGAAGACCTTATAGTGATTCTACTGTTTCTTATTATTATTATTCTTATTATTCTTTTTTTTGACAAAATTTTGTGCAGGCGATTTCTCGAAAACTATTCAGCGGTTTTTCATGAAACTTTCACAAAATATGTGTCATTATATGAAGTTGTTACATCCGAAGAGAAATTTGGAAAATTCGCTTCTGGTGCCAAGTTATGGACAATTTTCTGATTTTAAAATGCGATTTTGTCGCGCACTTTTATCGATTATGGCTAAGGATATGAACTGGAGACTTATTGGAGATGATAGATCATGACTTTCTGGTTTGCAGAATCGCCTTTTCGTGCGTCGTCAGTACTTCCGGTCGTAACGAGATGTAAATTTAAAAATATCGAATTTTCTAACTTTTTTGTTTTTCAATATTTTTCATTTATTTTTGGTATCTTAATAGAAACCCTCCCTATAATGCTTACTATCTAATTTGTTTGAATATTGGTAAATCTATACTATAGATATTAGCATTCAAAAATCTGAAGCGGGTCCAAAATGGCGGCTGTCTCTGTCAACGCCGACATTTCGCAATAGGGGTTTACGGAGTCAGCCGAGCGTTTGCTTGAACTAAAATAACATAAGGATAAATGAAATGTGAAAGAATACTTGGATTGTCACGTCGTAGTTACGTTGCTATTCTGTGTCGAACTAACGTCTTCTATAATTGGTTTTGACTGGTTCACAAAGTAGAAAAAGAAAAGACTACCGGTAAATGTGCTGATGAGATTCGATACCTAATATCTTTTGCGCACAATGGAAAAACAGATCTTAAATCATATTTATAAGTAATACTTTCTCAACTAAGAATATCGATGAATTGTAATTATTAAACTTAACGACTGTTTTTACCATGCACATTTGTGTTATATTAAACTAATAGAAAAGACAAAAATAAGAAAAACATTTTTTAAAGATCGGTGAATGGAGTTTATATTAGCATTCTTGTCTCAAAGATCTGATTCAAGTTATTGAGCATAAATGGTATTGATTCCTTGACAGTCATAGGGCGAGTCATGTTTTTCGGCGAAACATTTCAACTTTTTCATAAAAGCTTAACTAATCGCGATAGTTCACTTTGGGAATAAGCAGGGAATTAAAAAAAATTAAAAATTCACAGCCGTTTCACTGATTTTGTGTAACTTGCTTATATACAATATGGATTTTGTGAAATGTGTTAAATATACATTCAAAACCTCAAATTTTAGGCTATAAGAACGTTTTTTTTTTATTTCATTGAAGCTAACACACCTATTTTATAGAATATTCCAAAGAAAAGGCGCGAAGATTAACTTGTGCCGTTTGGCACGACATTTTGAATAGTGACCGGCCTTTCATTATTCTAAGAGAGAAGCGCTGTTGCAGATGTATATACAATTAGATTTAGAGAGGAAGTTCCAATAACGTAGTATTTAGCGCGTTGGATTTTCATGCTGGCGACATGGGTTCAATCCCACTTGTCTGCAATTTTTATTTACTTACAGCAAAACTCGGTTATAACGAAGTCACGGGGACCTATGAAATTACTTCGCTATATCCGTAATTCGTTATAACCGTTTAAGAAATTCATGAAAATTATATAGCTGGGGATCCAAGATACTGCGTTATATCTGTAAATTGGGAATATCCGTGTTCGTACTCAACGAGTTTTACTGTATTCTGTCGACGTTACGTTTTTTTCTTCGGAATCGGACGGAAGACCTCTTGTTGCTCGCAACGAGTCGTTTCTAGTTATGTTCCCCAAACGGAGTTTGGGAACATATTGTTTTTACTCGGTTTCTTATTATTATTATTATTATTATTCTTTTTTTTCTTATTTGTTCTCCGGTACTTTTTTGTCCGGAAGTGTTCTCAGAAACTGTTCACCCAACTGACCTAAAACCTTTTTAGGGTTAATAGGTGTGTAGTGTAGGTGTGCGGAACGAAGGTCATTTTGCGCGCATACGCATGCACGTGCGTGCGCGTGCAACACGTGAAATGACTTATATACTTAATATAGCTATAACTTTTACATTTTTTATTGAAATGATTTGAAACTCATTATATAAAGATATATTAATAGTGTACATAATGTGACACTGTCAAATTAGCACGAACTCACGCGCATGCACGTGCGCTTCGCTCTGATTGGCTAAAACAAAAATCTCAGTATCTTCTCTGGTTTTTTACGAAATGCTTTGAAATTTAAAACATAGTCATGAATTAGGATATCCTACAATATGATAAAGAAAAAAATTTCATGAAATCACGCGCATGCACGTGTGCTGCAATCTGATTGGCTGACACTTTAAATGACTATATCGCCTTTGTTTTTTGACGAAATGCTTTGAAATTTAAAACATAGTCATACATTATGATGACCTGCAATATGATATACAAAAAAATTTCAAGAAATTACGCGCATGCACGTGTGCTGCGATCTGATTGGCTGAAACTTTAAATGACTATATCTCCTTTGTTTTTTGACGAAATGCTTTGAAATTTAAAACATAATCATTCATTAGGATATCCGACAATGCGATATAGAAAAAAAATCATGAAATCACACGCATGCACGTGTGCTGCAATCTGATTGGCTGAAACTTGAAATGGCTATAACTCCCTTGTTTTTCAACCAAACAGGATTGGATTCAGAACATAGATAAATATAAGGGACTCCTACAAGAAGGTATGGTCATCATGCACGTGCACGCACGTGCGTGCATTTGGAACGAGTGAAATTAGAAATACACTTGAATGAGTGATTTTTAATACTTTTGGACTGAATGCTTTCATATATAGTATATTACAGGGAATATGGCACTAAAAGGGAGTTGGGGAGCGTTTGGGGAACATCTGTAACGGTTCCCGTTACAATTAGCACTAGTTATTATTCTTTTTTTTCTTCTTTGTTCTCCGGTACTTTTTTGTCCGCGAGTGTTCTCAGAAACTGTTCACCCAACTAAGCTAAAACCTTTTTAGGGTTAATAGGTGTGTAGTGTAGGTGTGCGGAACGAAGGTCATTTTGCGCGCATACGCATGCACGTGCGTGCGCGTGAAATGAGTGAAATGACCGATGTACTTAATATCGCTATAACTTTTACATTTTTTAATGAAATGATTTGAAACTCATTATATAAAGATATTTTAATAGTGTAGATAATATGACACGGTCAAATTAGCACGAAATCACGCGCATGCACGTGCGCTTCGCTCTGATTGGCTGAAACAAAAATCTCAATATCTTTTCTGTTTTTTGACGAAATAATATGAAATTTAAAATATAGGCATACTTTAGGATGTTCTACGATATTATATATAAAAATTGTCATGAAAACACGCGCATGCACGTGCGCTGCAATCTGATTGGCTTAAATTTGAAATGGCTATAACTGCCTTATTTTTCAACCAAGCAGGATGGGATTTAGAACATAGACAGATATAATAGACTCCTACAAGAAGGTAAGGTCATTATGCACGTACGTGCACGTGCGCTTCGTTCTGATTGGCTGAAACAAAAATCTCAATATCTTTTTTGTTTTTTGACGAAATGCTATGAAATCTAAAATATATACATACTTTAGGATGTACTACAATATGATATATAACAATTGTCGTGAAAACACGCGCATGCGCGTGTGCTGCAATCTTATTGGCTAAAACTGTAAATGGCTATAACTCCCTTGTTTTTCAACCAAACAGGATGGGATTTAGAACATAGACAGACATAATAGACTCCTACAAGAAGGTATAGTCCTCATGCACGTGCGTGCATGTGAAATGAGTAATATTAAAATACGCTTAAATGAGTGTATTTTCTAATACTTCTGGATTAATTGATTTGTTATTAAGTATATTAAAATATATATATAGTGTAGACAAGATGATGTGGTCATTACGCACATGCATTCAGATAAGCACGCGTGCAATGCTAAAATTTAAATACATTTTGTATTCTTCTGGGAAAACGTTGTTTAAGTCTAAATTGCATAAAGTATGTCTTACTTAATAGCGCTTACAGGGAATACGGCACCAAAAGGGAGTTGGGGAGCGTTTGGGGAACATCTGTAACGGTCCCCGTTACAATTAGCCCTAGTTATGTTCCCCAAACGAAGTTGGGGAACATATTGTTTTTACTCTGTTTCTTATTATTATTATTTTTCTTCTTCCTGGGAAAATTTTGTCCACGAGTGATCTTGTAAACTACACATCCGACTAAGGTAAAATGTTTTTAGGGTCAGTAGACATGTTATGTAGATTTGCCGAACGAAGGTCATTTTGCGCGCACGTGCTTGCAAGAGCGCGCACGTGCAACACATGAAATGACCAATATAATGGATATTGCTGTAACTTTTCTTTTTCTTGATGAATTTTTTTGAAACTCATAATGTAAGGATACATTAGTAGTATAGACAAGATGGCATGGTCAAAATAGCAAGATCTCACGCGCATGCACGTGCGCTTTGCTCTGATTGGCTGAAACTAAAGTCTCAATATCTTTCTTGTTTCTTGTCATAATCTTTTGAAATTTTGGACATAGTCCTACATTATGAAGATTTACAGCATGACATATAAAAATTTCATGAAAGCATGCGCATGCGCTCGTGCTGCAATCTGATTGGCTGAAACTTTAAATGGCTATATCTCCTTTGTTTTTTGACGAAATGCTTTGAAATTTAAAACATAGTCATGCATTAAGATATCCTAAAATATGATATAGAAAAAATTCATGAAATCACGCGCATGCACGTGTGCTGCAATCTGATTGGCTGAAACTTTATATGGCTATATCTCCTTTGTTTTTTGACGAAATGTTTGGAATTTTAAAATATAGTCATTCATTTAGATATTCTTCAATACGATAAAGATAAAAATTTATGAAATCACGCGCATGCATGTGTGCTGTAATCTGATTGGCTGAAACTTCAAATGGCTGTAACTCCCTTGTTTTTCAACCAAACAGGATGGGATTTAGAACATAGATAAATATAAAGGACTTCTACAAAAAGGTGTAGTCATTATGCACGTGCTTCCACGTGCGTGCACGTTAAATGAGTAAAATTAAAAATACACTCGAATGAGTGAATTTTTTAATACTTTTGGATTAAATGCTTTAATATTAAGTATATTAAAATTTGAGATATTGTAGACAAGATAATATGGTCGTTACGCACATGAACACGCGTGCAATGCCTATTTTTAAATATAATTTCTATTTTTCTGGGAAGATCTTGATTAAGTCTAAATTCCATATAAAGTATTTCTTATCTAATAGAGATTACAGGGAATATGGCACGAAAACGGAGTTGGGGAGCGTTTGGGGAACATCTGTAACGGTCCCCGTTACAATTAGCACTAGTTATTATTATTATTATTATTTTTTTTTTTCTTCTTATTTCTTCTCCGGACTTTTTTTTGTCCGGAAGTGTTCTCAGAAACTGTTCACCAAACTAAGTTAAAACCTTTTTAGGGTTAGTAGGCATGTTGTGTAGATGTGCCGAACGAAGGTCATTTTGCGCGCATTCGAATGCACGTGCGGGCGCGTGCAATGAGTAAAATGACTGATATATTAAATATGGTTGTAACTTATATATTTTTTGATAAAATGTTTTGAAACTCATTATATAAAGATATATAAGATGTGTAGATAAGATGATATGGTCAAATTTGCATGAACTTACGCGCATGCACGTGTGCTTTGCTCTGATTGGCTGAAACAGAAATCTCAATATATTTTTTGTTTTATGATGAAATGCTTTGAAATTTATAACATAGACATGCATTAGGATGTACTACAATATGGTATATAAAATTTTTCATGAAATGACGCGCGTGCGCTGCAATCTGATTGGCTGAAACTTTAAATGAGTATAACTCCCTTGGTTTTCAACCAAACAGCATGGGATTTACAACATAGATAGACATAAAGGACTCCTACAAGACGTTATAGTCACCATTCACATGCATGCACGTGCGTGCACGTGCGCTTTGCTCTGATTGGCTGAAACAAAAATCTCAATATCTTTTCTGTTTTTTTTACAAAATGCTTCGAAATTTAAAACATAAGCATACTTTAAGATGTCCTACAATATGATACATAATAATTGTCATGAAAATACGCGTATGCACGTGCGCTGCAATCTGATTGGCTTAAACTTTAAATGGCTATAACTCCCTTGTTTTTCAACCAAACAGGATGGGATTAAGAACATAGACAGACATAATGGACTCCTACAAGAAGGTATGGTCATCATGCATGTGCGTGCACGTGGAAATGAGTAAAATAGTGTAGACAAGATGATATCGTCATAACGTTCATGCAATCACATGCGCACGCCTGCATTGCTTAAATTTGAAATACTTGGTATACTTTTGGGAAAACGTTGTTTACGTCTTAAATGCATAGATTTTGCCTTCTTTAATGAAACTTACAGGGAATATGGCACGAGAAGGGAGTTGGGGAGCGTTTGGGGAACATCTGTAACATTCCCGTTACAATTAGCACTAACGGTTCCCGTTACAATTAGCACTAGTTATTTTTTTTCTTATTTGTTCTCCGGTACTTTTTTGTCCGCGAGTGTTCTCAGAAACTGTTCACCCAACTGAGCTAAAACCTTTTTAGGGTTAATAGGTGTGAAGTGTAGGTGTGCGGAACGAAGGTCATTTTGCGCGCATACGCATGCACGTGCGTGCGCGTGAAATGAGTGAATTGACTGATATACTTAATATAGCTATACCTTTTACATTTTCTGATGAAATGATTTGAAACTCATTATATAAGGATAGATTAGTAGTGTAGATAATGTGATGCTGTCAAATTCGCACGAACTCACGCGCATGCACGTGCGCTTTGCTCTGATTGGCTGAAACAAAAATCTCAATATCTTCTCTGTTTTTTGACGAAATGCTTTGAAATTTAAAACATAGGCATGCTTTAGGATATTCTACAATATGGTATATAAGAATTTTCATCAAATCGCATGCACGTGCGCTGCAATCTGATTGGCTCAAACTTTAAATGGCTATAACTCCCGTGTTTTTCAACCAAACAGCATGGGATTTAGAACGTAGACAAACATAATGGACTCCTAGAAGAAGGTATAGTCATCATGAACATACTTGCACGTGCATGAACGTGCGCTTCGCTCTGATTGGCTGAAACAAAAATCTCAATATATTTTTTGTTTTTTGACGAAATGCTTTGAAATTTAAAACAAAGGCATGCTTTAGGATATCCTACAATATGATATATAGTAATTTTAATCAAGTCACGCGCATGCACGTGCGCTGCAATCTGATTGGCTGAAACTTTAAATGGCTATAACTCCCTTGATTTTCAACCAAACAGGATGGGATTCAGAACATAGATAGATATTATAGACTCCTACAGCAGGGAATGGTCATCATGCACATGCATGCACGTGCGTGCACGTTAAATGAGTAAAATTCCAAATACACTAGATTAAACATATTTTTGGATTAAATGCTGTAATATTTAGTATATTAAAATATATCAATAGTGTAGACAAGATGATATGGTCATTACGCACATGCATTCAAATGCGCATGCGTGCAATGCTTAAATTGAATACTTCTGGTAAAACTTTGTTAAAGTCTTAAATGTATCGCGTTTGTCTTATTTAATCAAGTTTACAGGGAATAAGGCAACAAAAGGGAAATGGGGAGCGTTTGGGGAACATCTGTAACGGTTCCCGTTACAATTAGCACTAGTTATTATTAAGGTCTTCCGTCTTCAGCGGAAGACCTTCTTGTTATTCTTCGGTTTCTTTTTCACTTTTTTTCTTCTATATTATTATTCTTTTTTTTCTTACCGATTTTGTGCACGCGATTTCTCGAAAACGGCTCAATGGATTTTAATGAAACTTTCAGGACTTATGTAACATTACTTGAACCTGATACATATTTTTTTGATTTGATGACGTCACTTCCGGTTTGGAGATATTGCCGATTTTATGATTTTTTTAGGGTCAGGTTGTCCGCAGACTTTCTAAGAAATTGTTCTAGATAGAATCATGAAACTTTTAGGCATGATAGTCCTAAGTCTATAGATATGCGTAAGGTATTTCATTTTTATCGGAAGTGCCGCACGTCGGCGCTAGCTATGGCCCGAAAAATGACATATTGCGAATTTCATAATGTTAACACCTTTTCTACGATATCTTTTTACCTGGAAATAATTTGATTAAACATATAGAACAAAAGAAGTGTAGAATCCCAAGATTTTTCAAATGATATCTCGAAAAAAGGGCTGGCCCCTAAAATTGAGGGCCTAGAGGGGCCGAAAGATTTTTCTTTATATCTCAAAAAGTATTGAGAATTTGTAATACATAAAAGAAGCAAAGTTGTTCAAAATGTCAAGCTTTATCTAATGGGGTCATCGAAATACGTCCAGCATCGTCACT